>NW_024412645.1:4652346-4696107 GCF_014898765.1 Herpailurus yagouaroundi | reverse complement strand
TCTTTCTTTCTTTCTTTCTTTCTTTCTTTCTTTCTTTCTTCTTTCTTTCTCTCTTTCTCTGTTTTCCCTACCTTCCTCCAGCTTTATGGAGGTATCACTGACATATAATATTGTGTGCTTGGTGCTTCCTGAAATGAGCTTCCATTTCTCAAGCATGCGCTGTGCACCAGGCACCATGCTCCCTGCCTCATGTACATTATGTACATTTACAGATAAGTATCCTGAGGTTGGACATTTCTTAAGGACCGGGTTCCTTTCTGTCCTGTCCATCACCATATTTCCAAGATCTGGCGAAGGACTCCAGACACAGGAGGTGCTCAATGTCGTTGAATGAATATGTGAGTGACTGTCATGTCTATCCTATGAGGGAGGGTTTTTTGTTACTATAAATTTAAATCACTTGTCTAAGGTCAAAATGCCAGTCAATGGCCAACTGGGATTTGAACACAGGTCAACCTGACTCTGGATATACTTACTTTACAAACATAGCCCATCTTCCCTTGATAGAACAGAGTGTCTAGTCTCACATTATTATCCAATATTATCCAATATCCAATATCATCCAGCCACATGTAGCTTTTTAATTTTAAACTCATTAAAATTAAATAAAAGTTAAAACTCTGATTCTAAATCTTAAGAGCCACATGTGGGCTACTGTGCTGGACAAGGTAGCACTAACATTTCATCAGTGCAGGAAATTCTACTGGACCTTAGCACATTTATATTTACTCTTGTAAGTGTCAGCTTTGTGTCGTGCTGTGTCTTAGATCTGTGTATACATACTGTCAGTACCTACTACTATTTGAGCTCTGGGGTCACACAGGCATGGATTCAAATCCTAATTCAGGATTTGACTTTAGGTGTGAGTCTTAACCTCTCCGAGTCCGGGTTTTCTGTTCTGTAAAGTGGAGATAATACTAGGATTTAATTTATAAGGCTGTGTGAAGATGAAAGGTGGAGACACAGAAAAAATTTAGTGCCGTCTCTGGCCGTGAAGATTAAAGATAATGATCCCCATCCTACAAGGAGAAAGCTGGCATTCGGAGAAGTGATAGGCATGGAGAAGGTTGCAGTGCCCTCAGAGGTAGTGCAAAGGTTACAGAAAGTGGCTAACAGGTTAAGACATGGGCCGCTGGCACTGGAGCATTCCTAACTCCGGAAGAAGTCATCGTGCTGCCCAAATGTTTAAAGAAAGTATTCTATTAAAAAAAAGAAAAGAAAAGCTTAATCAAACAAAAGGCAGATTTTGTTTTACAGAAGGGCCTGGTGAGGGAAAATGAGTGATTTAGGGTCACCTACCTGCGTAATCTCAGAACTGGAGTAAAATTTCAGATATTTTAACTCCCAGTTTAAAGCCCTATTTTGCCCCCTGCATTTCAGTGATGGCTAATAAAGAACTGGACTTGGAAAGCAAAATGCCAGGAATCCAGAAGAAACCGTTTTCACCGAGAAAGGGAACGTATTGCTGTGTGTGTCTGGAAAGAGCTTCCGCTCTAGGTGCTCAAGCAATATCAAGCCTATCTTGGGGCCGGTTTTCTTGGAGTTGGCTCCATTCTTGTGGAAGGAGTTTCTCTCTCTGTGGACAGCCACAGCAGCTGCAACTCCACTTGATTTGCCCCTCTCCTTCTCCCAAATAGTCTCTTTCCTGAGAGATGCAGCCAACGTCACAGGACTGGCTCTCATAGGATAACTTGAGTCAGGTACCTACTCTTAAAATAATCACTGTGACTTGGCTTTCATGGGATGGCTTGGGTCGTGTGCCCTTTTCTAAGCTAATCACTGGGACCTGGAGGAATAAGACTCACCCCTGGAGCCAGGGAAGGCAGTCAGTGCAACCAGAGCTCCAGAGACTGAAAATGGAGGAAGGGTGGGTTCCTCAGGGAATGTAAGAACCCTGTTCCCAGAGGACAGAGGAATGGATGTTGGGTGGTCAAGAGTAACAGGTGCTTTCTGCACATTGTCCAGGTCACTGTTTACGATTGCCCTGTCTGCACACTTGCCTAGAAGTGTCTGATTTGCCACCATCATGATCTTTATCAACCACAAGAACTTAAAGACTCATTAAAGGAGACATTCAATTCCGTGCACCCGTGACTATCAGCAAGGATCCTGGGTAGCTGGACGGTCCTGAGCTCAGAGAGGTGTGGATGGGGGGGAGGGATGCCATGAAAAGTGTCACTGACACCAGCAGCCAGGAAAACATTTCAGCTGTGCTCAGGCCTTGTAAGATGGAGCTTCTGGCTCATCAGGTCACTCAGCAGGAGTCCCTCACTCCGGAGCCCCCTTTGGGAGATGTGGACAACTGGGAAGGCTTCCTGGTGTTGGAGACGACTGATCTGGGCTTTGAAGTATAAGTGGGATTGGTGTGGACCAGACGGTGAGAAGAACATTAACCAGGAGATGAAGTGGATGGCCCAGCAATGTGCAGAGCAGGAAAATCAGCAATTCTGGGCGTTTTCTTTTCCGCTCCCCTCCTGTACCTTCCTTCCATTCTTCCATCAGGGACTATGCAAATTAGTAAAAGGCTCCTCTTCTGGGTAGAACCTATTCCTGACCAAGATATGCCATCTCAAAGTACAGCGGGAATTGGATTGCAGCCTCTACCTGGCCCACTGGCTGAGCATCCTTGAACAAGCAATGACTCAGACAACTGTCCCCAGTAGTCCCCTTTCTGTTTCCCCTTTCCCTCCCTCCTTCCTTGCTTCCTCCTCTATACCTTGCAGTTCCTATTAGGCAGGTCCTGCAAATCAAATCCGGCCTTTTCCCTCTGTGGCCACCCAGCTGCCTCTCCCCTGCATTATCTTGGACCATTTCAACAATCCCATGGCAGGGAAACTTTGACCTCCTTTTCCTTCCTCTAAGAGCCCCCACCTCGAGGCTGCCCAACGCTTCACCCTGTCTGAATCCACCTCCAATTCCCCCCTGGCTGAAGGGCTTTAACTCACAGGCCCAGACACCCCCCCCCCCCCCCCGCCCGCCCCGACAGGCTTGATTTGGCTCCCTGCACATCTGGGCCTCCCATCTGGCCCCCGTGCATTGGCTGTGCGGGTTGCTTTATGGATATGATAAATATTACTTCCTTAATATGATTTCACTTAGGTTCCCAGTGACTCACTCAAGCAAATCTTCCATTTAACACATGACTTTCTCTTCAGAGGGAGCAGAGAAAATATTGTTATTGGAGGAGGCATGGCCGTGAGGGGCTGGGGGGGGGTGGGGAGGGTGTCCACCTAACCTCAAAGTCTGCGGCTGCCCACAGGCCTGGTCCTAGCAAGACCTCAGCATCCCAAGGATCCGGCCTCACCTGGGCCGGAAGATTTCAAGAAATGTTCCAGCCACACCCAGTAGGGACAGCCACAAAAGTACTTCAAGTGCCACACGCACACTGCCCAGTGTCACCTTGGATCTCATCTCCCTTTGTTGGTGTATGGGTTGAAGCCCAGTTATGTCATTCATCTGGATGGGGGAGAGGACCAAGCTTATCACCCACGTTCAGTTTGTCAGAGGCACACAGACAGCCATTACTTTCAACAGATAATGGAAAAATTACAATTTGGACGTAGATTTATCTTACCTGGTGCTGAAAATGGGAAAGGATGGGACGGAAGCCAGAAAAAAGGCATGTGGTCTGCTAGCGACACCTACTGGTTGAGTGGGACATAGCAACCCAGCTCTACCTGTCTCACTACCTCTGTGGGACAGGAGGAGTCAAGCAACAATGTTTATTGTTTGCATACGTCACACATGCACCAAATCCTCACAGTTGTTTTTAAAACTCGGATTTATTGAGGCATGACTTACCTGTCATAAAATGTATCCCTTTAAAAACGTACAGTTTGCCAAGCTATGACAAATGTGTACAGAAGTGTAACTACCAACACTAACAAGATACAGAATATTTTCATCTTAGCTGAAAATTCCCTCATACCGTGTTACAGTCGATCCCCTAAGCCCAGCCTCAGCTTCTAGCAAGAACTGATTAGATTTCTGTCTTATAGTTTTGCTTTTTCCCAAATGTCACAGAATAGAATCACACAGTACATAGCCTTTGTATCTGGCTTTTTTCCATTTTGCCCTCATCTTTCTGTGATTCTTCTACATTGCTGACATGTATCAATGGGTCATTCTTTTTTTTTTTTATTGCTGAGTGTTTTTCAATTACGTGGATACATCATAGTTTGTGTATCCATTCTCTTGTCCATATCACAATTTTCTTTTGAAGTAATATATCATCCCCACTTTAAGGAGAAAGAAATTGAGGCTCAAAAGAGTGAAGAGAGTGAGGGAGACCCAAGGCTGCTCAACTAAAGAGGACTGATCGCAAATTCTGGAAGTGGTGATACTGTTCCCATTCCTTTTCCTCCTAGTCAGCTGAATGACTTCATTCAATGAGGAATATGCGACTTGCACAAAGCTTGTGTTTCCTCTTCCTCCTCTCTCAGTGAATGCATGATAAATACATAGGGAAGGACCACCACGACTGGGAAGGATCTGTCATCAGTTGTCTGAGGGTTGTGCTGGAGGGACTAACCAGCGATCACCCCATGTGTTCAGCAACAGTGTGTGAATGCTTTGCAGAAGGGTACCTGGTTGCAAGATTCCCACCTTGGATTAGGAAGTCAAATTACATAGACTCTTCTTTCTTGACTTTCTTATTACTGGAAGAGTATCTGAGGGGAGAAAAACAATACACATTCTGTTTCTCTGTGTAACATTGTTATTTCTTTCCCTGATCCTCAGTTTTCCCATCTGCACAATGGACATACCCTCCCTCTGAAGCTGGGGAGGGGATCGTTTAAGGTGACCTACAAGGGCACAGCACAGGGAATACCATCAGTTCCCCATCCCGCGTCTTCCTCACTGAGCTGTATCAGGACAGAAAAATTTTTTCCAGCTCAGTTTCTCTGCACGGGTGGCCCTTTCTCCATGGTGCAGGAGACATGTCCCCAGTTTTCTAGGAACTTGGAGGATGTTGGGGACTCATTCACAGACCCTGCCTTTCTCCCACGCAGGCCTCCACCTGACAGATGAATTACAGATCAATGTTGTGTGCATTAATTCTTCCAAGGCATTCCCATTGGCCAGGGGCCGTATTTCACGGCCAGAGAATTGCTCTATTCCTGGCTTAACACAACACCTGGGCTGCTCAGTGTGGCGCGTGCTCTACCTAATCCCTCTCCCCAGACTCCACACTTCTCCCAAATCTGTTGAGCTGGCTCAACAGAGAGTTGTGTTGGTCCACGACCAGCCGAGCAGGGGGCTGCATTCTATCCCTCCTATTTTCCACCTTCCGCCCAAGCTTTGTCAGAGGACGGAGCTGTCCTTGTCTGGCGACTGTGTCTGCCCCCACCTAGACTGGTGTTCCACGAGGGCATACAAAACGGAAGCCAAAGCTCAGAGACATATGGATCACCAGAGCAACATAGCAGCCGGATCACAACAGTTCCTCGCAGCCGACATTGTCCTCTGTGCAGGCAACTTCTCCACGCTAACCGTGGAGTCTTACAGAAACCCCATGAGAGAGACTCTACAATCATCCCTATTTTTTTTTTTATTAAAAATTTTTTTTAACGTTTATTTATTTTTGGGACAGAGAGAGACAGAGCATGAACGGGGGAGGGTCAGAGAGAGAGGGAGACACAGAATCGGAAACAGGCTCCAGGCTCCGAGCCATCAGCCCAGAGCCTGACGCGGGGCTCGAACTCACGGACCGCGAGATCGTGACCTGGCTGAAGTCGGACGCTTAACCGACTGCGCCACCCAGGCGCCCCAATCATCCCTATTTTTGAGACGAAGACACTGATGCCCAGAGAGGTTAAGTCACTTGCCCAAGGTCACACAGCTCAGACGTGGTGGAGCGAGGGTTAGTCCGGGTTACCTGGCCCCAGAGTGTCTGCTCTCAACACTCTTGTTGTGCTACATTTGAAGGATCAGTCTGCACAAGACACTGTGCTAAGCATTGCAACAAAGACTGAGATGGGGAGCTAATCGACAGGAGACCAGCATAAAGCTAGGTTGAAGGTATAAGTGCAGAAAAGCAGTAGCCATAAGCAAGCCTTGAGGGAATAATTTCTAGGAGGAATACAACATCATATGATTTGAAATTTGGCTCCTGTCCTGTGTGTTCTGTGGTTCCTGAACTTTCCTTTTTTCCCTTTTTGTTGTTGTTGTTGTTGTTGTTTTAATGTTTGTTTATTTTGAGAGAGATGGGGAGAGAGAAAGTGGGGGAGGGTCAGAGAGAGACAGGGAGAGAGAGACCATCCCAAGCAGGCTCCCCGCCATCGGCACAGAGCCTGACGTGGGGCTTGACCTGACGACCAGGAGATCACCACCTGAGCTGAAATCAAGAGTCGGGTGCTTGACCAACTGAACTACCCAGGCGCCCCTCCCTTCGATCCTTCTCCTGTGTCTGTTTCTCAGTTTCCCACTGCTGAGCCTAGAGCAGGGGTTTAATAACGGTTGTATTAATAAATCAAGGGAAGAATGACAGTTTAAAAAAAATGAAAGAAAGGCTCAGAGGAAGCAAAAAAGGAGGCAGCTGGTTCCAGTCTCCTGGAAACCTCGAAAGAGACGAGTCTGGCCTTTGCCGGAAGTCCCTGGAGGTGTGAGGGTGGGTTGGGCTCTAGGGGCGCAGATCTGGAAGGGGGTGGGAAGACTGTTTATGGCCTGCACTCGGGTTGGTAGGGGTGCTTCTGCAGCTGCCTTGACTTTCGGCTTCCTGATTTGTCAGGGTGAGACGTTCACCCCAGACCCTGGCACCCCAGGCTTGCTGTGAGCCCCTGATGGACAGCCTTGCAGAAAACGGCTGCTCCTAACCATGTGGGGCATAGAGTCCAAAGACTCCAGTTCGCGTCCTGAAGGCATCGTGGGGCTTATGGGTCTCCGTCTGCCCACCTGGGCACTGTTGACTGCAAACATCTGATAGATGAGTCAGTGACCACAGAACTTTCTCGTGTGGCCAATGCTCCTGTGACACGCAGAGTGCGGTGTGGTGAGAGGGAAGCCGGCGCTTCAGGAGACATTGCCTCTGGCTCAGACCGGCCCTTGGCTCCACAGACAATCTCATGGAAGCCATTCCCTGGCAGAAACCCTCCCTGGGTCTCCACTGAACCCATAATGAAACCTAAAGCCTTCACCAGCACCCCCTGGCCTAATCTGCAACCCCCCTCCTCCCAGCCGTGAAGCTCCGTATCCATTTCCCTTCTGTTCCTCCCTTGTTTGTTCCCCTCAAATCTGTTCCCACCTCATGCCTCTGGGCTTGCAGCCTCCTTTCCTGGAACGGCCTTCCCCAGGCCTTCAGAGAGGTCCCTCCTATGCTTCCTTTAGGCCCTGCTCCTGCTCCGGAGTCCCCACATCACTGTTCCTGAGCGCTCCACTGAAGAGGTATATTCCCCCATCTTAAGCTTTCCGGCTTGTTGGTTTACTCGTTTACCTCTATTTTGCCATGAAGTCAAGGACCACAACTACCTCCTTCACTGCTGCACCCCAAAGGCCTTAGAAGAGTTGTCACTGGCTTCGGTTCCTCACCGGTGAATTCATCAAAGAGGTTTCCTCTCGGCCTCGGGCCCCCCCGGCCTCTGCAAAATCGGGAAGGGAGACTCCGCACGTTGGAAGGGGTCCCCACGCCCTCCGCTCTCTCCCCTGTCGCCCTGCGCGGTGGGTGGGTGGGGGGTGGTGCGACAGGCAGTGATGGGCCTTGGGTGGCCCAGAGCCCCCTGACGAATGAGGCTGAATCGGGCGACGCGGCCGGTTATTGATCTGAGCAGGTTGTCAGTGAAGGGGGAAGTTGTAATTGTTGCTGTAGTTTCATTGTAACCACCAGCCCCGAAGGGAAATTAAACTTTGCAGCTAATGGGGCTATGTGATCCTTCAACCTTTGATGTATTGAATCCGAGCGAGGTCCCCAGAATACTGAGCGGCTGCTCGGAGCATCATTTTCAAGCAGAAAAGCTGCCTCGAAGCTGCCATTCTTTTTCAGCCAGAAGATGCCTGTGTTCTTACATTCCATCCGTTTCCCTAAGAGGCTTAGAAAAATCTCTAGGAATCAAATCGGGAGGCTTTCGATCAGGAAGGAACCTCAGGGTGTAAGCCCCACTTCCTCCTATTCACGCTCCGCCCAGAAGCCTGTCCTGCTCCTACCGCCTGATGTGAGGATGTCACATCCCGGCTTCAATACCGCCAGTGCAGCCCCCTTGCCGAGAACTCCACTCCTCAAAGGGGACCAGCAGCTTCAACGGCCCCCCGGGAGCTGGTTGGAAACACAGCCTGTTGTGCCCCACTCCAGACCTGCTGACTCAGGAACCCGATTCCAGTGTGCAGACAAGTTCGGGAAGCACTGGCCTGCACGGTGGATTCGAAGCTAATTTTCATGGCGTGTGAGCAATTTTGATCTGAAGAGATATTGGACTATTAAGGATTGAGGGTCCGGATCTATGCAGACTTTGGGTGAAACCTTGACTTGGCCACTTACCAGCTGTGTGGCTTTGAGAAGTTTCCTTCCGTGCTTCGAACTTCACAGGGTTACTGTGAAAATTAAATAATTTTTTTACAGGCAAAGTGCTTGGAGGAGGGCATGATATATAGTAAACAGAGGTTCCCTTCAGCTCCTACCATAAGCCTGTGTGTAGACCCCTCATTCATACTAAAGTGTAAATGACTGATATAACCACTAGTCAACATGTTGATGGTTCTTACACAGGCCCATTTTTTAAGAGGAGGAAATGAAGCTCAGAGACTTGAAGCAAATGGTTGGAAAGAGGCAGAGATGGGATTTGAGCCCAAGATGGCCTGACTCTAGAATCTAGGTGCTCAACTAATGCATGCTTGACTTGATTTCTCAGCCAATTGTCTGGGAGGTAGATTTACAGAGAGAAAAATAGGGGCCCAGAGAGAGGAAGTGGCATCTAAGATTCCCAGCTTATGGATTGTAGGGCCAGGAACTACATTAACTCAGAGTTATCCATTCAACCTGAATTTCCTGAGCATACCTGTGGGAAAGCCACTGTGGACAAAACAGGCTCATTTCCAGCCTGCAAGTGCTGCGGGTGGAGACCAGGCTCCTTCTTACACAGTGCGAGGGTGCTGGATCTCACTTGCAGATGCCCTGGGCACTTGGAGAACTCTCCCACCCCTCCCACCGGCTCTGCTGCCTGCTGTGCCCCCGCCAGCCCTCCCTCCTCTGCCCTTACCCCTCCACATGCCCGGTCCCAGCATGCCACATCTCCTGGGCTTGCGTCCAAGCTGAGTAGGAGATGGGACATATTTTATCTTGACGCCATTTCTCATCCCATCATGGACTTACAGGAAATTACCATTTGTCCCCAGCCAGCTCTCTCCCCTTGTCCTGTCTCTCGGGAGAGGGACTGTGGATGAGCCCTCCCTGGAGACTCCAGTGACGGGAGGGGGGAGCTGATTTCTCTGGGGCTGGTGGCTACTGAGGTCCCAGGAATGGGGACGCAGGCAAGATTAAGACAGAGACCAGGCCAGCTGGCAATTCACCCGGCTCGGGGCCAGGAGGCGGGATCACTGGCTTTGCAGTCTGGGTCTGCCGCGCTGTTTTCAACGATCTTGGGCAAGTCGTACAATCCCTTTGGGCTTTTTTGTATCCTCACCTGTGAAGTGACGGACACCTGAAAAAGCGCACTGCAGATGAGGTGACTCCTAGGTCCCCGTGTGCAACAATTTCCTGTGCTAAGATTCGTAAGCATCTTTCATAGACACGTGCTTTACAGACCACCCGTGCTCCAGAAGGTCAGATGAGGGACTGAGCATGCTGGGCTGCAAGGATTAGGGAGGTCTTCAGGAGGAGAGGGAACCTGCGCCCCTCCCACCTCACCCCCTCAGATTCCATTTAAGGACCCGCAGCATGCCTGGCATCTTGTGCTGGCTGTTCTATATCCCATCACATCCTTTGTAGAGCAGCATCTCGGTGCCCTGGGGGTAGGGACAGTCCCAGGTAAAACCCCAGTCTGGCCATTGAGGAGGTGACCTTCCGGTACATCCAGGTCCTTCCACTTGTCAGCATCCTCATGTCTACGCTATTTGCTTCTCATTGCCGCCGTGACAAATGACCACAAACCCAATGGCTTAAAGCAACACACGTTTATTATCTTACGGTTCTGGAGGCTGGAAGTCTAAAATCGAGGCATTGGCAGGGCTGTGTCCTTCTGGAGGCTGTGGGGCAGATCTCAGGTCTTGGCTTTTTCAGCTTCTAGAGGCCACCCGTGCCCATGTCTCTGGGCACTTACCTTTGATGACTCTGCCCTCTGCTTCTGTTGTCACATTTTCCACCACTCTGAGCCTCTCGCCTCCCTCTTATAAAGACCCCTGTAGGGCGCCTGGGTGGCGCAGTCGGTTAAGCTTCCAACTTCAGCCAGGTCACAATCTCGCGGTCCGTGAGTTCGAGCCCCGCATCAGGCTCTGGGCTGATGGCTCAGAGCCTGGAGCCTGTTTCTGATTCTGTGTCTCCCTCTCTCTCTGCCCCTCCCCCGTTCATGCTCTGTCTCTCTCTGTCCCAAAAATAAATAAACGTTGAAAAAAAAAATTAAAAAAAAAAAAAGACCCCTGTGATGACAAGATAATCTTCTCATCTCAAGATCCTTAATGCATGCATGCCTGCAAAGTCGCCTTTGACATGAGGATGAGGACGTGGGCATCTTAAAGGGAGCCATCGATTCCCACCCCAACCTCTGCTGGCAGTGTTTCCCATCTTCTGGAAACCCGAACTGAGAGACGGAAGTGGCTGCCACAAGGTCAGCTACCATAAGTGGCCAGACTGGGGTTTGCACCTGGGACTGTCCCTCCTCCTGATACATGGAGATGCCTCTCTGGGGAGTGTTGGATGGTGTTGTGGGACAGGGAGTAGATAACATTCTCGATAAAGGCTGGGTGGAGGGTTTGGGTGAGTAAACCCTGGTTTTCCCCTTGCGTTACGATGAAATCTTCTCCATGCATAGCACAGTGCCTGGCACGTAGGTACATAGTAGGTGCTCACTAAACATATGATGAATGAATTGGCATAAAGAAGAAAGCATGAGACATTTCGCCAAAAGAAAGCAGTCCCTTCGCCAAAAGGGACACCATAGCCATGGTGTCGGATTGTGAAGGGTCCTAAGTGCCAGATCAAGGAGGTTAAAAGTCACTGTGAAGACAGTTGTGGACTAATGGCAATAGGTGATATGCATGTGGCATTTCAGGGAGAGGAGTCCGGTATTATCACGCAAGGAGACTAGAGTCCAGCGAGGTTGGGGTCTGGAGGAAGGTTTACAGGGCCGCTGGAGAAGTCTGGTGTTCGGCCAAGCCTGGATAATCTTGAAGTAGCCAAGACAATAAAAGCCGGGAGAGGGGGAAGAAGTAAGAGCTACGCGACTGCGTTGGAAAAAAGAGATTCCAGTTCGATCACTGATTGGAATAATCATAGTTATGAAAGACTGAATGCCTAGTATGTGTTATAAATTGGACTAGGCACTTTTTCATACATGATCAAACCAACCCGTAAAATCCAGTTTAAAAATGTCCATTTTGGGGCACCTGGGTGGCTCAGTTGGTTGAGTGTCTGACTCTTGATTTTGGCTCAGGTCATGATCTCGTGGTTGGTGGGTTCGAGCCCCGCATCGGGCTCTGCACTGACAGTGTGGAGCCTGCTTGGGATTGTCTCTCTCTCTCTGCCCTTCCCTTGCTCATGTTCTCTCTCTCTCTCTCTCAAAACAAATAAATAAACATTAAAATAATGTTTTGTGCCTGTTTTGTGGATGACACCGGAGAAGCTCTGAGAGATGAGGTGAGAGGCACCAGTGTGAGTGCAGCTAGGATGTGGCAGCACCGATATCTGAACTCTTGTCCCCCTACAGCTAAACTGGCACGTGCCTCTGCGGCATCACGTGCCCGGTGGTGGGATGTGCTGAGGGTGGCAGGGTGAGGATGCACCATGGGCAGTTAGTCCCTTCTGGGCATATGGAGGAAATATGGTGGGCGTGCATGATGACAGCTGGGGTGAGGCTTCTGGCTTGGAGTAGGGGGGGTGGGATGTTCGAGATGACCTTACTGAGTCTGAGGAGCCCGGGCAGGTCCAGCGGATGATCACCCAAGTTGGAGAGTTTGGGTCTGGAACTTGGGAGAGGAGCTATAGTTGGAGATGAAAATCTGGGAGTTGTAGCAGACGCAATCCGTGTCCCCAGCCGTATCCCTGGGGCTTCACCTTTGTAGAGCTGGCTGGGCTGAATTACAACAGCCCGAGGGCACTGCTTCTGGCTGGCACCTGTCCTGCTTGGCGCCTGCTGGCTAGAAGTGCCTGAGAATTAACACTCTCCAGGAACAACCTCTAACTAATGACTGAAAGGAGCTGGCCAATAAGTGGCCCCGGCCTCCTGGCTCCTCAAATGGGATAATCCCAAAGAGCATGTTGTAAACTGAGTCCCAGCATTCTCCAGCGGGGTTGAGCTCTAGTTGCCCACAGTGGCACCTGCCTTGGTTGTGTACCTTCAGTCGGCTCTCTTCCCTTGCCTATGTCACTTGCGCATCCCCCATCCTGATGTTTCTTGGGGCCACTGAGTAAGCTGCCTACGACACTCAAAACTTTGGCTCAGAGCCTATGTTTATGGGAGAATTCAGACCAAGATGGGAGTCCACCCCCCTGCCCCAGAGCCAACTAGGGTCTGGAGACAGGAGAGAAGCGAGTTCAGAAGCCAGAAGCAAACCTTAGGGAAGTGGGTGCATTTAACACATAGAACTGAGAAGGAAGCTCAGAGGTAGAAATACAAGAGGAAAGGACAGGATTCTGGGGGACGGGAAGGAGGGAGACTTCGCTGTGTTGGTCAGTAGTGGCAAAGCCACCCAAGAGGTTAAGGGTGAAAACTGGAGCCTTCTTCCATGTGGCAGTCTTATCATTAATGATTATTTGCAAAACAGTTGAGGTAATGATGAGACCAGAACCAGATTTCTAGAAGTTGAAGGAAGTGGAACAAAATATAAGTGAGTATGATTACTCTCCAGCTAGTGTTTATTATGCACATTTGATGTGTGGTGCACTTTCCGATTTATATCACTGGGTCTTTCGTGTATTCCTAGAAATCAGGAATGATGCCCATTTTATGGATGAGGAAAATGGAGCTCATGGTGGTTAGGGTGAGAAGCAAAATCACTAGCCAAGGAAGAAAGGAGACACATGAGAGAGGTGGGAAGAAGTGAGGTATGGAGTTACTGTTTACTGAACGTCGACCTTCTCTGTGCTATCCTTGAAAATTACTAGCTGTGTAATCTTGTGCTTATTACTTAACTTCCGTGTTTCTATACCTGAAAAATGGGGATGTTTTTAGTATAACCACATGGGGTTTGTATGAGGACTTAATTATGTAGAACATGTAGAATTATGTAAACATGTAGAACAGTGCCTAGTAAATAGCAAGCATTTCATAAGTTAGTAATTACTATTTTTATTATTAATGTTAAGATTGTTATTAATAGGGCTGCTGTGACCTATATATACATTGTTGCTAATTTTTATAGCAGCTAAAGGTGGGCATCATCCTCAGTTTACAGATGAGATAAATGAACTTCAGGATGTTGCCCAAGCTCACAGAACAAAATGGAATGGAGCATGTATTTGAATCCTTCTCTGCCTGGTTCCAAAGCCCACTGGTTTCTGTTGCGTCAGGATTGGGCAGAGTTTTTCCAAGTTTAAAGTGACTTATTATAGTTTGAAGGGAGAACAGAAGGAAGAAATTGAAGACAGAAGAGAATAAGTAGAGACCAGGTATGTCTACTATTGTAGATGGGAGAGTGTGACCAGAAGGCAGATTTACAGATTTACCCTGGCCTTATACAGACAGGAAAGAAGGAAGGAGAAGAAGTTGAATTTGGCATTTCAGCAACAGTGCATTGTGGATGAGAATTTTCCTGTTCAGGACTTTTTGTGGTCCTAAAACAAATTAGTTTTCATGTTTTTAAGCTGTGAGGGTAACAGGAAAGAAGGGGGAAGGAGGGATGATTAGGGAGCAGTGAAATATGACCTGGTTATTGTGGGCATTATAGCTAATAATAAAGACAGGGGGAAAATCATGCAGGATCCCACAGGGACCAGGGGGAATGGCTCAACCCACCTTTGGGATAGGTTAGCTGTGTCCTGCTTCTTGCTCAAAAATTGCAAATCTTATTGACTCAAAGTTCAAGGAATACCATTAAGGGCAACGTAGCATGGTAGAAACATCAAGGGCTTGAGTCAGATAATGTGGATTTGAAGCCATATTCTGTGAATTCCTGGCTATGTGTCCAGTCATTCCCTTCTTTGAGCTTCCTCATCTATGAAAAGGTGTTAATAGTACCTTTCTCACAGGGTGGTTGGGCAAATTAAATGAGGTTATATTTACAAGTTTCCTTGGAATGTAGAAAATGCCAATTGTAGATATTAACAAAGCCATAATCAGTAGTTAGGCTTTTCCCAAATCCTAATGCAAGCTAAATTGATGTCTCTCTTTGCACCTCGCTTGTCCTCATGGGGAGACTGGCAGAACCCGTACTTTTTTCTCCACATCTGCTTTTCATGAATCTGGACTTGGACTAAGCCTGGCCTGAGCCTTGAAAACACTGGGATCCCTAGGAAGACAGATTGTTGATGGTCTACCTTCTCTCAAATACTGTCTAGTTTTCTAAACTTTTTGGGACAGGGGTGCCTCAGGGGAAGCCCTAGTCAAACACTGTGTGGGAAACTCTTGCTTTAGATGCACCTCCATGCAAGAGATGTGACTATGAGATAGTGGGTGTGGCTTTGTGGGAGGTTGGGCCTCTGTGTACCTCATTCCACCAAAGGGAGAGATTATGGCCCTCTGGAGGAAAAAGTCCACACTGAGATCTTAGTTTTCTTTTCTTATATTTTTTTCCTTCCTTCCTTCCTTCCTTCCTTCCTTCCTTCCTTCCTTTCCTTCTTTCAAAATTAATCAAATGACTTTCACTCTACATTGACCACAAGCATTAAGCTGTGCAAGGGTCCGCTTAACTGAGCATGCCACCCAGAAACTGTCCGTGGTGCTGAAGTCTTTGCATTAGCACTCTCACCTTGTGGAAGGGAGCCCCTCTCTGGCTCTGGTTCATGGCCTCTACCTCTGAGAAATCCTCCTGATTTCACCTCTCTGTATGACTTGTAGGTTATTACACATGTCTTATATGTTCCAGAATAACCTTTAACCACCTACCAGCCCTGATCCTTGTCTATTCTCATCTACCAACAATTCCTGTCATTAGCTTTGCCTGGAAAACGAATGGGCAACTTGAATCCCATGCTTGGTTCTCAACTTTTTATTCCCAACCTCACAGGTGTGCTCTACTACCACATGTCTGGCAGACTTCAAACCATATTTAAAGAGGGCTGTATTCTGTACAGAGGAGAAACATAGGGTTGCAGAAAGACCTGAATTGAATTATAAGTTCAGTATTGGCCAGATGTGTGTCTTGCACAGATATTTTAACCTCTCTGAACCTCATTCTCCTCATCTGTACAATGGGTAGGGTTGTTGAGGAGGTAAGAATTAGCTTTGTATAGTATGATTAGTGGATCAGATCCTCCTAGGGCTCCATAAACAGGAACAACTCATGTTAATAACAAGGGATATTTCAAGACAAACATTTCCTTTTCACTTTTTTTCCTCAAAAAGTGCATAACTTGTAGCTTTGGGCAAATCTCTTAGCTTCCCAGTGCCTCTGTCCCCTCGTCCATGTTGGTGGTGATGGTGGTAGTTTTGGTGGTGAAAGTTTCTTTAACCACTTTAGGATTGTGCGGAGGATTAAATTTGTTGAAAAAAATTGAGTAAGATGTAAACTATACAGTGCTGAGTGTCACTTGGGATATTTCACCCTTCATGGGCCAGCAAAGGTTTATTTTCTTCATGAACACTACCCATCACCTTCTGGTAAGCCTTTAGTGCAGACTCCAACCCCCAATAAACCTTTCCTTTGTGCTCACTGTACATCTATTTTCACACTTATTACCCTGTATGGTAATAATTTGTGTTGTCATGGCTGTCCCCCTACAAATAAGACTGTGTAATTCTTGAGGGTGGGATCCATTGGTAGATTCCTGAGGTGCATGTTCACTCCATATTTATTTGGTCATATAGTATCTATTTATATTTAAATAAATGTTTAGGCAAATAAACTTGGATTTGACTGAAACCAAATACACATGGCAGATTTAACACCAAACTGGCAGTCAGATGACTTGGATCTCCTCTAGCTCTGTTTTCATTTTACTGCGTGGCCCTGGGAAACCCTCTCTCCCCCTCCAAAGGCTCAGTTTTGCTTTCTGAGAGATGACGGAGTAGGATTTGATGAATTGTAAGGGGACCCCCAGCTTTTAAAATTCAGCACACATGCAGTGAGTATTTATTAAGCACCTGTTGTGTGCTAAGGAGTAGGAAGCCTGATGAAGAACAAAACATGTTCTTGACCCCAAAGAGTTCTTATTTCAATGAAAGCAGAGAGAAAAACGATCAGAAAAGTACAATACCACATGGATGCGTAACGTTCTAGGACTATTTATAACTTGTGTCAGCACAAGTGGCTATGTCTGTCCAAAAGACAGGTACTCAACCCAGCCTAGGGAAGTGAAGGATAGGAGGGCTTCCTGGGGGAAGTATTCTCCTAGATGACGCTTAATAAAGGAGTAAGAGTTGGTTACTACAGACATTTAGAAGGGAACCTGAGGGTGAGTTCTAAGTGGAGAAGGAAGGCCTTGCAGATGCCTGAATGTCGAGAGGGCAGTACGTATTTGTGAAGCCACTAGCTGGGGCATGGAATTGGGGTGCAAGGAGGATGTAGTGGCAAAAGGCCATGCGAAAGATTCGAGCAGTGGCCAGAGGTCAACACAAAAGTTCTTTGACTATTATCCCAAAGGAACAGAGAGGGGCTTCAGTCAAGCATGCCTGTATTCTCGGACTGCACTGCAAAAAGGACCCTAGTTGCAGGGTAGGTATCGCATGGATATTGGATGGGAGTGAGGACAGGCTTGGAGATCAGTAGGGTGAATGTTGTGAGAATCCAGGGTGGGGGGCTTGTAGTTGGGACTGGGGTAGTGATGGTGGGGTAGCCTGGAGCAAAGTGAACAAAATCAAGAGGCATTTACAAAGTCCTGTGTACTGACTGGGTGCAGACGGCAACAGAAAAGGAATCAGGTTCTCTAGCCCGGGAAACTAGATGTCTGGAGGTCCATTTATTGAGCAGAGAGCACAGGAATGGAAACACATGGGCCTGGGTGTGGGTATGTTGCTTTCTTTCCATTTTGGGCATTTTGATTTTGAGAGGCCATGGAGAATCCAAATGAAGGTACGTAAGTCCAGGGCTCAGAAAACTGGTTTTGATGGAGGCTAAAGATAGAGTTAAGATATAAATGTCCTCTCCTCCCATTCTCTACCCCACAGGATCTTTTCCTTCCCTGAACTCTTTGAGCTTGTTGGTGCCACACAATTAGGCACTTAATTGCTTTCTAATTGATATGTGCCTTAGGCTGTCACACCCGATAAATTTGCAAGCTCCTTGAGGGCAGAGGGCTCCTTACAGTGCCCTCCCAAGCCTCTCCCTGGGCACCACGGGAGATTTATGAGATATTTGAATGGGGAAGAGGGGAATGGTGAGCTTGTCAGTCATTGATGACCACTCTGCACCTCAGTTTCCCCATCTGTATGATGGGAATCGCCAGGCTTCCTTCAGTCCTTCTGCAATCTCTTAAGATTTCTAGTTTTGTTAATTCCTCTGTGGAGAGGGAGCAAGAGAAGGAGACAGGAACGCAGCTCATGGGACTTCTATAATGCCCCCCCCCCACCCCGGTCTGGTCCAATGTCAGGATGTCTAAGCAGGAAATAGAAATAACATCAAAAAAATAAGAGGAGAAAAGCGAATTGTTTCTCTCCACTGGTAGCAGGCGCTCAGCAAAACAAACAAGCCTAACGGAATGCTTTGGCGATTATACAGACAAACAAATCACTTTCCCAAAGTGCTTCTTGGGGGAATTATGGCTCCTGGAAATGAAACACAAACAGATTATTAAAAAAGAGCTCCCCGTTGGGAGAGAAACAGTATTTACAAGAGAAGATGTGCCTAGCCGGACCTCTAATTGCCGTTCATTATCTCATATTGATTTAATTAGCTGTTGCACTCGGGTCTGAATTGCCTGCCGCCCGCAGCAGGGGACCAGCAGAGAGAGGGGGTTCGGAGTGACCGAGCAGGCTCCCGCCACCTCTTCCCCTCCTCCCCGCTTTCCCCTGGAACACAAGGGTCAGCGTGTGGGGTGTCACTGTGGTGGCAGAGTGGTGGCCAGCGGCTGGAGGTGGCCAGCCACGTCCAAAGCTTTGCAGGCTGCGCTGTCTCTCGTGCACTTCGACTGGGGTGGCTGTGAGGAGCTAATTAGCTGCAGTAATTAGAGAGAGCGTCTTCATAATGTGGAATTAGAGTGGCTTTGTGAAAGCACCGGGAGATATATGGCCCAGGCTGGCGGCGGTAATGGGGGAGAAACAGGCAAGGGGAAGATGAGGCGGCCTCCCACAAGGTCCTCTGGTCCCCGTAGGGTGACTTTTCTACCCCCTTCTGTAGGGTCGCCCCTCTCGTGTTAGGCTACTCAGCCGTTCGTGGCCTCTCCACCCCTCTGCGACCCAGAGACTCCGACTGAGCCGAGATTTCCAGATGAAGAAGAAAGGTTATTAGCGTTTCTCTCTAGTGGGCGTCTGGGACCAATTGTTTTGAAGATTTGGGGTTTATAATTGCAAGTGATTAATGGAAGAGTTGGCAATCAGGTTTAAAAGGTTGCTAATTGCTCTTTTAACATAATTGTGTCCGAGTGAGAGCAGTCTGTGTGCACGGGCTTGGCGTGCAGAATGCACAATGCGGGGCATTAAATGGTGTCCGTGTCTTTCCTCTCTCCCTCCGTCCGTGCATCTAATCTTGACTGAGAACCCACGAAGCTCCTGACCTTGTGCAGGGTGCTGGGGACAGGGCTGTGCGTGAGACAGAGCCCGTGCCCTCGCGGGGCTTACTGTCTGGTCGGCTTGGGAACACCGAGTTCCCTTATCCGGTCTATTTGTGCCAAGACGACTGAATCACCCTATGCTTGTTGGGGAATTCATGGGAGCTTACCGTATTGTCCAGAAAGAGGAGGCGGGGTGACCTTGAATTCGGTAAGAACCTGCTCACTTGGAAGTGCCAAGTAGGACACCTGTATGTATGTGCAGCACAGTCAAGAACCAGAAGGAAAGAAACGCGGTCTTGGATAGGCTGAAAAAATATATTCCAAGTCAATGAATTAAGTTCCTGGACTGCTAGGAGAAATCCTCAGACCTCCTCACTTAAAGCCTAATAACTTTAATTTTTTTTAATGTTTTATTTACTTTTGAGAGAGAGAGACAGAGTATGAGCAGGGGAGGGGCAGAGAGAGAGGGAGATACAGAATCCGAAGCAGGCTCCAGGCTCTGAGCCATCAGTACAGAGCCCGATTCAGGGCTTGAATTCATGAGCTGGGAAATCATGACCTGAGCTAAAGTTGGACATTTAACCAACTGAGCCACTCAGGTGCCCCTCAAGCCTAATAACTTTATATTTACACACAGTTACAACAATCCTGGTAATCTGATTTTCCTTATTACAACAGGTGAAACGCAGTGATATATGTAATCTAGATAGATAGATAGATCGATTGATCACAACTTATAAAATACGCCCTGACAGAAAAGGAAATTGAGGCTCATAGAAATTGGGGTTTACTCATGGGTACATAATCTGTAAATTAGGTTTCAGTCTCCAATTCTCATATTCTTTGCATTGGGCACATGGTAGGTCCCTGAATTTCAGATATTAAGGCCCCTCAGAGTTTATTGTATTGAGGATTGGCAAATAAGGTTTGTCTCGCTCACAAATGTTGCATTTCTTAGTAATGAATGTTTGGAATGTTGCCTTGAGAAAGCATTCTAAATGTAGATCTGGTCTACAGTGGGGGGGGTATCGGTGATCAATTAGTAATGTCTGCTTTGACTCAGGGAGGGGATGCAGGGGTATGGATCCCACAGATTTGACATTCTTGCTAAAATCTCATCCCTTTATCTTTTGGGAATGAAACCAGGGTCTCAAAGAAGAAGAGTTATTTGAGCAAGGATTTATTCACCGGCATTCCTCGGTTCAGTTCTGCAAGGAAAATAGGAACCATGGCTCGGGCTCTTGACTGGGAAGGGCAGGCGTAGACACGTGGTGCAGGCAGAGAAAGGGTTCAGAGAAATGGTGAAGGCAGGGCATCACAGAGGAGGGGGCTCTTGGAGGACTGAGCTGATCTGGGCAGCTGAAAAGTTTGAGAGCAGGTAGGTCAAGTGGGGGCACAGCAAGAGCAAAGGCAGAGTCAGATAGGAGGTGCGTGCATGACATTCATACATGAGAGTTAAGGAAGAGGCTTGGTTGGCGTGGATGCTAAGTTAGGAACGGGGGGGGGGGCAGAGATAAAGCCAAGTATCCCATGAGAAAGGGCATCCCTCACCACTTCCAGTCCCATTGTAATGATCACTGTGTCTTGTACACACTGGGTGCTCAAGAGGTGTGAAGTCTGCCTCCAGTTCTCCTTTTCACACCATTAATTCACTCAACAAACTTCAGTGGGTGCTGGGCATGTACCAGATCCAGGCTTGAGTGCTGTGGTTATGCAGAGAAATGAAAAAGACATCCCTTACCGTCTGGCAGGAGAGGCCACGTGGCCAGAGAAAGAGCCCTGGGCTGGGCATCACGAGACCCAGGCTCTGGGCGGGGGTAGCCCCAGATTTGCGTTGTGGTTCTGAGAAAATCACGGGCCATGCCTGAATCTGTTTCCTCCCCCATAAATGGTGAGTAAACCCGGAACACCACAAATGGAGCCCCATCTCATCCTGGCTGGAGGTCCTCGGAGGACTGTCTGTCATACTCAGGAGCCAGGACATTCGAAGGCCCACTCCGGTGTTCCTGCATGACCTCCACGGGTTCCAGGACTGCCCACCCTGATTCCTCAGCTTTGAGCTCATTCCCACCCCCACCAGTGCCTCCTCCACCTTCCACCTGGCTGGCTCCTTCTCCTCCTTTGGGCCTCACTATGAGGGCCACCTCTTCCAAGAAGCCTTCCCTGACTACCTGACTACCTGTCACAGCCCTCTTTGTTCCATGCAGCACTTACCACACTTGGCAGGTGTCCGTTTCCTGGTTGCTTACCTCTTTTTTCCTCCGTTGTCCCCGGCTAGGCTGAGGACGGTGATCCTGTCTGCCTTTTCCCCATTGTGTTCCCACTGCCTGGTCTGGCACCTGGCTCTGGTTGGTTAAAGCTACCAGAAAGCTGATTTGGCTGGACCTTTCCAGAATCAGTGGTGTAGACCTCTTCACTGGGATTCTGGAAAACATGAGTTCGTATTCTAACACCCACCAGCTGTGTGACCTTGAGTTAATTCCTTCACCTCTCTGGTCCTTACCGTCTTCATCTGTAAAAAGGATGTAATCACTGTACCCACTGCAGAGTGCTGCCTTCGGGACAAAATGAGATTAAAAAAAAAAAAAAAAAAAAAAGGCCAGAACTCAAAGTCTGATGTTCAGAGCTACCCAGCGTTAGGCTATTTAAGATTGCTGTGCTCAGTGTTTCCGAAGAGCAGAATAGGCTGCTTAAGGTGGTACAAGGGCAGGCATGGCGGAAGGTCGAAGAACTTCAACTATTGGGCTGAGGGCAGGAGGTCAGAGCAGACCTCCAGGTGCCATCCTGGCCTGCGCATCAGCCTCTCGCCGGTTCCAGGCTATAAAGAAGCCAGCCCCGTGGAGCTCTGATTTAATTAGCTCCGTGATATTGCCCTATCGATCACTCATTTCAAGTCTGCCAACTGGGGGATGAGCGCTTTGCCCATCATGCTCTCACTTATGGGAAGGAAAAGCAGATATCGACTTGTTTATTCAAGCCCAGCTGGGGAGCCCCCCGAAGCACCCCCACACCCTCCTGCTCGCACACATATTAGAGTTTGGATAAATCTCTCTCTTCTGTGCGCTCATCAGCAACCCTTTTGTCCTTCTCCCTGGGCTCTTCCAAGGTCCTCCCCCACCCCCATCACCTCTTCCCCATTTGAATTAGCTTTAATATCTTTTTGATGGAAAAAGTGTTTGCTTTATCTCCGGTGCTACCTCCTAATTGTTTCCCCGCCATCTTGGGGAATGCCTCATTAATGGGTAATCCCTCCTCATTCCTCCTCTTCCAGGGCAGCTATAGCTTTGGGGTTGGCTTGTTTGTTTACTTGTTTTCTGCAGCTGATGATGCCTGGCCTGGGGTTGGGGACTCGAAGTTTCCTTGGGGCTCTTCTTGCTGTTGTGCTTCTTGTTGATCTGTTTCTCTCCATCCTTTCCCTTCCATTTTCCTTTCCTGGTCTCCCCTCCCCTCCCCTCCCTCCATCTCCTCCCCTGCCCCTCCCCCTCCCTCCTTTCTTCCCTCTCTCCCTCCCTGCCTCGACTCCCTTGGTCCCTGCCTCTTTTGCTCCCCCCCTTCCTCCCTCTCTCCATCCTTTCCCTTCCTGCCTCCCTCCATCTCCCATCTCCTCCCCTGCCCCCTCTCTCCATCACCCTCACTCAGCCTCTCCTCTTTCCCTGGAAACAGAGTTCAGACTAGCTTAAGCATGAGAGCTTGGCAGGAAAAGGGAATGTGCCGCTACAACCCAGAGGGGTAGCTGGGATTTAGGTGCTCTGTGACTGTCTCCACTATAGGCCATGTGTGATTCCTGGTTCCCTTATCCTTGGAGCCACAGCGTTCAGAAGTGGGGGTTTCCCTAGATGTGTGACACACAAGGTGAGCCCCAGGGACCCTTGGTCAGGGGACAGGAAGAAAGGGACTCGGGGATCTCATAAGTTGGGAAATGCTGCACATTATCTAGGGGGCTCTCAGAAAATCACAGAGCACACTGGGAAAGTAAAGGCTCTGAGACGGCCCCTGGGAATGAAACCTGTTGAATTTTGTTTCATCCGAAGATTTCTGATCTCGTTCACTTTGCCAAGTGTTACAGGGAACTGACTCCCTTGGGAAGTATTAGCCTTGTCAACCAGCACTCTGTCCCCTCCTCCTTTGGCATCAAATCCTTTCTGTGTTCTGTCTTCTCAGAGGTTCTAGCTTCCTGAAGAGGACCTAATGACTTCTAATTTGTGCCCAGAAAAGATGAGTTTGAGGCTCTTTTGTAGAATTATCACGGTCACCTCTTCTGAGCTTGTCTCTGGTTGTGTGGTACTGAAGGGCAGGCAATCAGGGGGGAGTAGACCCTTGGCAGTCAGATGCAAATTCAAATCCCAGCTCCACCATGATATTGCCGTGATATTGTCTTCCTGGGCCCATTGCTGAGTCTTCCTGGGCCCATGGCTGAAACTGTTCGGTCTCAGTTTACTCATCTGTTACATAGGATCATGACACATACACCATAAGTACCACTGGATCATACAAGAAACTATCAAGATAATGTGCATGAAATGCACACTTTCGGGGGGTGCTCAGTACATTTGATATGTGTGTGTGTGTGTGTGTGTGTGTGTGCGTGCGTGCATGTGCATGCATGTGTGTGTGTGTGTGTGTGTGTGAAGGAAAATTTCACATAACATAAAATTAATCACTTTCAAGTTTACAGTTCAGTGGGGTTCAGCACACTCACAATATTGTGCAACCATCACCTCTGGTTTTAAGGCGTTGTCATCATCCCAAAAGGAAACCATGTCCCGGTTAAACAGTCCCTCTCCACACCCTTCCCCTTAGCCCTTCGCAGCCAACACTCTGCTCTCTGTCTCTATGGATTTACCTACTCTGGACGTTTCATATAAATGGGATCCTACAATAAGTGACCTTTTATGTCTGGCTTTTGTCACTGAGTCTAACTAATGTTTTCAAGGCTCATCCATGTGGTAGCATGTGTCAGTGCTTCGCTCCTTTTTTGTGGCAGAATCTTGTTCCATTCTAAGGCTCTGCTATATTTTGTTTGTTTGTTTGTTTGTTTGTTTATTGAGAGAGATACAGTGTGCACAAGAGTAGAGGAGGGGCAGAGAGGTAGGAGAGAGAGAGAACCCTAAGCAGGCTCCACGATCAGTGTGGAGCCCCACACGAACCATGACCTGAACTGAAATCAAGAGTTGGACACCTAACTGACTGAGCCGCCCAGGTGCCCCTATATTTTGTTTATCTGTTCATGGCTCAGTATATTTTTATTGGAATTACTTCACTCCTTTTGGTAACTGGTCAAGCTCTACTCAAATGAATTTGTAGGAAGCACACTGTGGTTAGAATTAAGAGAGTTAATAAGAGATGGTGGGATGTGGTTGATAGAGCTTGTGACTGGAAGTCAGGAGGCCCAGACTCTGCTTTTGACTTTGCTACGTGACCTTGAGACTCTCCCTTCCCCTCTCTGGCTTCAGTCTTCTCACCTTTGGTCAGGATGCTTTACTGGCTACTTGCTGCTCCAATGTTCCACAGACCTAGACATCTCTGGACTTTCCAATGGGGTCACTCTGTCCGAAAGAAACTCATCTTAGGAGTATCAGAAGCCTGGATTGTCAGATTCTCTATTCACGTGTCAGGCCTGGAGTGATACAGGCGGAAAGGCCTGTTTCCGTCTGTAAAACCAGGAGGAAAAGTGTTGAATTAGGCTTCAGTTTTATGCTCCTGTGAATTACATGCTAAGTGTAATGGAGCTAGCATTTCCATAGCTTTTCCTGACTGTCATGATGATGGGGCTGGGATTAGTCACACTTGATTTGAAAAACCAACGCTCATGAATCGAATCCATTTGCCAGCAGCCTGGTCAACTGCTCTCCAGGAAAACAGTCACATTGAATCTCGTCGTGATACCCGTGAGCACTCGGGATTTGAATGTTCTCTGTGGTAGCTTCTCGGCAAGACATATGTTGACAAACCAAAAACGCCTGCGTTTATTTCTGCTAAAACGGAGCAATTGGTGAATGGAGTCTAATTAGAGAGTAACAAGTGCTCTAGCATGGGAGCCCCACTCCCTGACATCAGGACTGTGGTCACGAGAGCTGTGTTGCGAATGGTAGTGGAGAGAAGAGGAATCGACTTGGCATTCGCAGGAATCCACTGTGCTTGCTCTCTCAATTCAGGGATCTGGGCTCAGAGATAGAGACCCCACAGCTGGACCACAGAGGAAGGGTCTACTGGCCAACTGCTGTCTGTGGGCACACAGGAAACACACATCTCCTGGGTGTTGCTGGGCCAATAGCTGCCTCCTTGAGCCACTTATGAAAGGTAGCATCAGGGACTAGATTGCACGCTCCAGGAGGGCAGGAACCATGTCATGTCACTCATTTTGCTCACTGTTACCTCTCCGGTGTTAGTGAAGGGTGTCACCCATAGTAGGTGCTCAATAAATATTTGTAACTTGCCCCAGAGGTATGAAGCTGGAATGTGGTAAATGTGGGATTTGAACCCAGGCAACCTCAGACTAGCAAGTCTGGGCTTCCCACCTGGTGCAAGCTTCCTTGTCTCTCATGCATCATGTGGTGTTGTCACTGTCTTGTACTGTGGCATGAACTGCTTAAGGAGGAATGCTGTCTTCACTTTTGTATCTCTAATCTGCAGCACAGTACAGGATCTATCTATATTAGGTGCTCAATAAATTCTCATCATATTAAGTTGGGTAAGATCTCAGTGAGCCAGGGCTGTCTTTCTGCTTCAGGAGGGACTGGAGTTTTAGACAGAAGGTGAGAACTATTGTATATCTCAGGTCCCAGTGCAGAGCCTGACATACAGACAGAGCTTATTACTGGTGGGGTAAACAGAAATGTCCATATCAACCCCATTCAACCCAAGAGAATGAAGCACATTGCAAGAGGGACATTTAAAAATGTCGCCATGCAAGATACATTGCCTGAGAGCCAGTCATAGTTAAGACATGCTCTCATCACCCCCAGAAGGGTTGTTTTGGATTGGGTTGCCAGGACACAGATTCTGCAATGGAAAGTTGCATGTAGAAGGGTTGCTGGGGAGTGATCTTGAGAGGTACACCTGGAAGGAAAGAAGGGAGGGAGGGAGGAAGGGAGGAAGGAAGGAAGGAGGGGATGGAGGGAGGAAAGAAGGAGGGGATGGAGGCAGGAAGGAAGAGAGGAAGGGAGGGAAGGAGGGAGAGAAGGAGGGAGAGAAGGCGGGAGGGAGGGAGCGAGGGAGGGAGAAATATTGGTAAAGACAACACCTTGATCCATCATGCAATTGCTACTGAGGGTTCCCTCAGCTGATCATATGGGGCACTCTGGAGCTGAAATACATCTTCAAACTCACCCCAAATTGAGCTATGGGGCTGGGTCTTTGTATGCCCACATAGCCAGTCATGGTCATATAAGTCAGAATTGTGACTTTGGGCAAGGTAGTTCCCAATGATGGAGGGCATCTCGGTGAGGGCTGCAGTCATGAGCCATCAGCAGTTGAGGGTGGGGGTGCGTCAGTCCCGAGGAGTGTGTCTGCAGGTGGATCACCACAGTAACTCCAGGGATGGTGGCTCTCTGTGTCCCCCAGCTTCTAAGTGGCAGACCCGGAATGTAAACCCTGGTTTCTGAAGCCTGGGTATACTTCTGCTTTATCAGTGGACTCATCCTGTGATATCCAGACAAAGCACACCTGTCTCCATCACACAAAAGAGCACAAACCAGTGCTTGAGGTGACTAAAGGGGAGTGGCATGGCTGGCAGGTGTCTGGTCTGGGCAGTGACCATTAGCAACTAAAGGACAAAGGCAAATAAATGCTAGCCTGTGAACAGAGTAAGTGGGATGATCTCAATTTCATGGGCAGGGCTAGAGCTCCGATTTCCAAGACTGCTATCCTCGTGCTTGCCCCCTATGTCACATTTTATAAAAAGGGAAGGGGGACTGACAATTATTGTACCTCTACAGTGTGCTAGACACATCATGATAGGTGTTACTGGCTTCCTTTTCCTCTCTTTCTCCTCCTTCTCTTCCTCTCCCTCCTCATCCTCTTCTTCCTCTTCCTCCTCTGCTTCCTCCTCCTTCTCTTCCTTTTCTTCTTCCTCCTCTTCCTCCTCCCTCCTCCTCTTCCTCCTCTCCCTCCTCTCCCTTGTCTCCCTCCTCGCCCTCCTCTCCCTCCTCTTCCTCTCCCTCCTCCTCTTCCTCCTCCCTCCTCCTCCTCTTCCCTTCTTGCTCTTTTGCTCTTCCTCTTCTTGCCCCCTGCTCCTTCATCTTTGACTTTTCTCATGTAATATCGTCACAACCCTGGGATGTAGCAATCATAGATACCCAACTTACATAGGGATACACTGAGGCTCTGAGAGTTGAGTGGTTTGCCCAAGGTCACACCAGTGGTGAGTGGAGAATGAGGAAGAAGGAAGGCCTCAAAGCAACTTCGTTACCCATAGTTCCAAAACTAAGCATTGGGTCTTGGAGTTTTAAGTGAAATTTCCAATAAACTAGAAAGTCTGTGGATTCTCAGCTATCCATGACTCAGCCCTGGGGGATGCCATAAGCAATCCTGTGATCACCAACAGGATTTCTGTGGGCACAGTCATTGCTTTTCAGACTGCATTCCAGATGACAATGACTAGGCCCTCATGGAAAGGGTGGCGGTGGGTGGGGTTTTCCAAGACCCACTCATAACGGGGTTGCAGAGCATCCTAAGAGGTGCTCTGAAGCTTGACACAAGAGTAAGACTTGTTTTATTCCGTCTTTATCTTCCTTCCCCAGCAAGGGAAAGTTTTAGCCAATGAACAGGGTAAGGGAATCAGTGGATGGAACATTAATAAGAACTTGATTAAATATCAAGGGTGAGGGGATTCTTTGCCAGAACTTGGCAAGGCCAAGGGTGGAGCCTAGTTGAGACGTGCACTCAGAGAGGCTGACTGAATTTGGTCATGGACAGAGTCTTTGTCAGAGAAAGGTCCAAACTTCTGGGTAAGTAAACAGAGGCTCAGAGAAGATGTCAGGCTGGAAAGTAGCTGAACAGGTTCAAACCTGGTCTTGAACATTTTCCCTGCGCTCCATTCACAAGCCTTGATGCCCTGACACAGAAAGCGGATGGAGGAAAATATTTCAAATCCTACAGCCGATGAGGAGTCAGTATCCAAAATACAGAAGGAACTCATACAACTCAACAGCAAGAAAACACAAGCAATCTGACTGAAGAGTGGGCAGAAGATTTGAATAGATATTTTCCCAAAGGAGACATTCAGATGGCCAACACATACATGAAAGGGTGCTCAGTATCATCAGGGAAAAGCAAATCAAAACCATGAGGAGATATCACCTCCCATCTGTCAGAATGGCTAGCATCAAAAAGACAAGAAATAACAAGTGTTGGCAAGGATGTGGAGAAAAAGGAACCCTTGTGCGCTGTTGGTTGGAATGTAAATTGGTGAAGCCACTGTGGAAAAGAGTATGGAGGTTCCTCAAAAATTTGACAATAGAAACCCCAGGTGATCAGCAATTCTACTTCTGGAGATTGATCCGAGGAAAATGAAACACTAATGGGAAAAGATACATGTTCCCTTACATTCATCGCAGCATTATCTACAATAGCCAAGATATGGAAGCAGCCCAAGTGTCCATCAATGGGTGAATGGTAAGGAAAATGAAGTGTGTGTGTTCATTTCCCTTGTCATTCATCCATTGATGGACATTTGGGCTGCTTCCATATCTTGGCTGTCCATGCAAACACACACACACGCACACACACACACACACACACACACTCACACACACACACACACACACACTCACACACACAATGGATTATTATTAAGCCATAAAAAAGATTGAAATCTTGCCATTTGTAACAACATCAATGGGGCCTTGAGGGCATTATACTAAATGAAATAAGTCAGAGAAAGATAAATACTGTGTGCTCTCACTTATACGTGGAATCTAAAAGCAACATAAACAAAACCAACACAAGCTTCTACCAAGCTCATAGAATCTTAGAAAAGATTGTTGGTTGCCAGAGGTGGGCGTGGGGGGTGTAGGAATCTAAAGGCACAAACTTCCAGTTATACATAAATAAGTCATGGGGGTGTCATATACAGCATGACAACTATTGTTAACAATACTGTATTGCACATTTGAAAGATTCTAAGAGAATAAATCTTAAAATTCTCATCACAGGGAAGAAGATCCTATAACTCTGCATGGGGATGAATGTTAACTAGACTTATCGTGGTGATAATTTCTCAATATATACACATATTCAATCATTATGTTGTATGCCTGAAACAATATAATGTCATATGTCAATTATACCTCAGTGGGAAAAAAAAATCACAATTCAAAAGAGGAGAGAAATCCTGGAAGACCTCTGAGAGGTGGTGAATTTTCAGTTAGACCCAAACTCACAAAGGGTGTCCCCATCTCTTCACTGAGAACTCTTTCCAGCTTCACTGTCATCCATTTATTCCATCATTATTCTTTTTTTTTTTAATCTTTTTTTTTTCAACGTTTATTTATTTTTGGGACAGAGAGAGACAGAGCATGAACAGGGGAGGGGCAGAGAGAGAGGGAGACCCAGAATCGGAAACAGGCTCCAGGCTCCCAGCCATCAGCCCAGAGCCCGACGCGGGGCTCGAACCCACGGACCGCGAGATCGTGACCTGGCTGAAGTCGGACGCTCAACCGACTGCGCCACCCAGGCGCCCCTATTCCATCATTATTCTTTAGGTAGGGTTCCAGAAGCTGAGGGTACAGAGGAATATTAGGGAAACAGTTGCAGAGAGATGGATAAATGAGTAAACACACCAATAAGTGTGTAGGTGGTAGGAACCAGGAAGAATGGGAACAGTTGATGAAAAAAAGAAAACCGGGGTTGAGAGTGTGCATCTATTCCAGAAATTGTCTTGCAGATGATTTCTCTTTCAGAGGCTCCTGGAAAAAGTCCTGCTTTGTGGAATATTCTTAAGAGAGAATTGAAGACACAGTCTCTTTATCAAAAGTGAGCTGTCACATTCTCTGGTTAGATGTCAGAGCATCTCTTCTGGCTGTAGTGTTCACAAGAATCATTGCCAGATGTTATTATTTGCTCTGTGCCAGCCACCTGACTGTTTTCATCCCTTGGAACTTTCCATTCACCTGATAAGGTAGGCATAACTCCTTGTTCCACTGTACAGATGCAGAAACTGAGGCTCTGAGTTGTGATTGAAGCTGAGATCTGAGGCCAAAGTCCATGCTCTGGTCTACTATGCTCACCATCACCCAGAGGACCAAGGGCTTCCCTTTTTTCCTAGCAGCATGTGGCTAGCGATGGGCCCAGGAGGTGTGTGCACTGGAGGATGGGTGGTGGTGATGGCAGCTGATCACCAGACCCACAGCCCTCGGTGTACCGGGAAAACTGTTCAGTGCTTTCAGTGTGCTCATCCTGATCAGGAAATATTTTAGGAGGGTGTGCCTTTGGAGAGGACTGACTTCCTTCCTCTGGCTCCAAGATCCCTCTAGGGAATCATACATTTCAGGTCTGCAAGCCACTCTCTGCCTGGGTTCAAGGGAACACTTGCGTATTTCATGCAAATTTCCCTTACTAAGGTACCCAGGCCCTAAGTTCCCAAGACTTTTAGGAAAGGGAGGCTGATTTGCATGGTGGTTACAATCTGGGATGCCTGGGTGTGCTCCCTCCTCTGGCTGTCCTAGCTATGCAACCCTGGTGCCTTCCCCACCTGACCCTTTAGTTCCCATCTATGTTAAATGGGGGCAGTGCTGCTTAATAAACATTAAATGGAGCCACACAAGCACAGCACCCAGGAGGCACTCAATTCTTTCCTTCCGCCCTTTGTTCTCCCACCAGGACTGGAGTGAGGCACATGGGGTTCTTCTATTTTGTGTTTTCTGAGTATGGAATCGTTGCTCCGAATCCAGAGGCACATTCTGAAAATAGCTCCTAATACAGGCCTTTTCCTTATACCCAAGAGAGGCTGGCTACATGCTGATGTTTTGTTGATTTAAGAACTCGGTGTGCCTGTCACCTCCATGGCACTACACGTTCTGAAAAGTCCCTCCCACTCCAGCCATTAATCACCCTCTGTAATTAAATAACACAGCAGCCTGTAATTAGGGTATTGGTGTGTTAGTTAAACTGTTGACTCCTGGGCTCTCCCTCTGGCCTGTGAGCTTCATGAGGGCAAGGGAGATGTTCACTTTTATTCACAGTTGCCTGCCCCGTGCTTGGCACATAGAAGATTCTCAATAAATGTTGGCTGAATAAAGGATTTGAGTGAATGCAGGGGCTCATGGCCAGGTTTTCCCAGGTACAGCAAGGATAGTGACCATGATGAAGAAGATGATGATGATGGTGATGATGGTTTTGGTGACCAAGATGGTGGTGATGATGATGATGATGATGGTGATGATGGAGATAATGGTGAAATCTCTGTGTGGTCAGTTTCACCACCTAAAAGAATACCCTCTGAATTGCTTCTGGCTGTGATATTCAAATGGCTCCCAGGTAGCAACATAAAATGTTTTTTTTTTTTTTTTCAAAAACTGAAAAAAAAGGCATGACATCTAAATGCTGGACTTCATTGCTGGTAAGATTTATAAGAAAGGGACTCTTATTCACACTGCCCCAGTCACCTGGCTCATCTTCCTGTCCAGCAAATACTCCATTCCCTGTCCCATCTTGGGGCTTTTGTGCTTTTGGCTTCCTCTGCCTGGAGCACGCTTTCCCCTCCCTGCAAAAGGGTGTCGGTTCAGCATCACCTCCACAAATAAGCCTTCTTGTCCACCCCATCTAAAGGAGTGCCACCCCATACTCCAACATCATTGCACATTGCTATGTTGTCTTTTTGGCCATCACCCACCCAGCTGGAATCATCTAGTCAGTTTATCCTATTCTTTGTCTCCAGCTCAAAAACATGCCCCAGGAAAGTTGGGCTGTGTCTTGGTTATCACTGGATAAGTGACTGGCAAAAAAAGTAGGCACTTAATAAATATTAGTGGAATGAAGTCCTGAATACATGAGCTTGTATCCCATGTCACATGGGGATGCCCATGTTGCTGCCCATGGACTCTGATTCTCTCAGGCCCAGATAGGAGATGCCACGTCCCATTTCCAGTCCCCTGAGTCACCGAGTGTCATGCCTGATAAATGGCCATCATTGTGGGAAGGCACCAGACCTCATTTCTTGGCTAGAGCTGATACTAGTGCCTTCTGCCAAATGTGGGTGAGGGAGCTGGGTCCACCTTCTGAAGGACCAGCAGGAGGTGGGTGTCCCAGCCCGTGTTGTTTCTGGAAAAACAGTCCAGTTCCTCCCTACTTGCGAAATCTACTGTCGCCCTTTTGTAAAGATGTCTGAGAAAGTGTAAAACCACATTTCTCGGGTCTGGGGACGCAATAGTTTGTGCAATTATAACTCAACACATCACAGAAGTCAGATTGGTGCTCGTTGCCTGCATAATTCATCACTGATTTTCCTGTCAGGGTCTAAGACCTTTCATATCCGGGAGACGAAAAAATTAAGTTTACATTGCTCGATTAAAAATTCAGAAGTTTAAGGGCAAGTAAAAAGGAGGATGTGAATTGTATCATCATTAAATAGACAGGGATAAATAAAGCATTGGAAGAGGAAACATGAAAAAAAAAAAAAACCTTGCTGGTGACTTGTCATTTCTCAGAGTTAAGAATGTCAGTAGAAACTTCATTAGTTTCTTGTCTTTAATGGTCAAGATTCAGGGGTTCTGGCAGGATGGGAGGTGAGAGGCTTTGGGGCTCAGCAGGTATTCTAATTCTCCCATTCTTCCTTCCCTTCCTTCCTTCCTTCCTTCCTTCCTTCCTTCCTTCCCTCCTTCCTTCCTTCCTTCCTCCCTCTCTCCTTCCCTCCCTCCCTCCCTCCCTCCCTTCCTGTCTCCTCAAATTTTATTCAATACCTCCCCTCTTTTTTTTTTTTTTAATTTAGCGCTTATTTTTTGAGAGACAGAGACAGAGCACAAGCAGCGGAGAGGCAGAGAGAGAGGGAGTCACAGATTCCGAAGCAGTGCTGATAGCTCAGAGCCTGACATGGGGCTCAAACTCATGAACCATGAGATTATGACTTGAGCCGAAGTTGGACGCTCCACTAACTGAGCCACCCAGGTGCCTCTCAACCTCCCACTCTTTACAAACCACTCTGCAAGTCCTAGGTATATGAACTGAATAAACTAGAGTCCTATATTGACGAAGGACCTGAAGATTATTCTGAGAAAGGTCCATTGTAGCCTACAGTGATCAATGATGTGATGGTAGAAACAAGGAGGGCTATGGGTGTCCAGAAGGGACAACTGATCCAGTCAGGGAATAGTCTGGAAGATTCTAAGAGAAAATGATGCATAAGTTAGTTCTTTTTTTTTTAATTTTTTTTTCAACGTTTATTTATTTTTGGGACAGAGAGAGACAGAGCATGAACAGGGGAGGGGCAGAGAGAGAGGGAGACACAGAATCGGAAACAGGCTCCAGGCTCTGAGCCATCAGCCCAGAGCCCGACACGGGGCTCGAACTCACGGACCGCGAGATCGTGACCTGGCTGAAGTCGGATGCTTAACCGACTGCGCCACCCAGGCGCCCCTCTTTTTTTAAATTTATAATTTTGAAAGCTTATTTCTTTATTGAGAGAGAGAGAGAGAGAGAGAGAGAGAGCAAGTGGGGGAAGAGCAGAGAGAGAGAGGGAGAGAGGGAGAGAGGGAAGAGCAGAGAGAGAGAGAGAACCCCAAGCAGCCTCCACGCTGTCAGTGCAGAGTCCATAGGAGTTCAATCCCGTGAACTGAACCATGAGATTGTGGCCTGAGCAAAAATCGAGAGTCAGCTGCTTAACCGACTGAGCCACCCAGGCATCCCTTGAGTTGGTTCTTAAAGAAAGCACAGGTGTTAGTCAAGTGATGGGCAGGAGACAGAATGAAGAAAAACACTTAATGTAAGATTGAACAACATGTGCAAAGGCTCAGAGGCACGATGGGTGGGAACGGTGTGGTTTTGCAGAATGCTTTGATGGGATGAGTGGAGGTGTCGTGAGAAGGAGGCAGGGCTCAGGTCATTGAAGGCCTTTGGAGCTCCATGAAGGAGCTTGTACTTAGCTCTCACCAGAAAGTTCCTTGAGGGGGAGGAAGGGGGTAGTGGTATTTTACAAAGGATGGTTGGTCAAGTGAAGACTCCTTGGTAAAGTGATTTTGAGCAGAGAACTGGGTGGAGAAAGGAAGGCGCAGGCCAATAGGACATCAGGGGAGACTGAAGGGCATGTTGATCAGTAGTTAACATTCTCTTTCCCAGCTAGGCTACACCTATTCAATTCAGCGTGTACTTTCTTGAGCACCTACTACGTGGTGTCATGTCTCGGAAGGTAATGGAGTCTACCAACATCTACCCTCAGGGGGTTCACAGATTGGCAGGTGAACCAGACCCACATTAGAAACAGCCTGATGGCCCCAAGGAGGTACAGACAGGGCTAAATAAAATAGAAATGAAGGAGAAATCTGTTTGGTCAGTGAAGGACTTGCCCTGGACTTAGAAGGCAGGTGGAATTTCTTTAGACTCTCTGTTTTAGTAACATAAATACTTGAGACAAGCGTACAGCTTGATAAATTCTCACAAGATGAATGCCCCCATGTAACCAGCAGCCTGATCAAGAAACAATATAGTCAGCTCCCCAGAAGTCTCTGGAGACCCCTTCCAGCCTCTTCCAGGGAACCCCCAACCTGACTTCTCACAGCACAGGTTAATTTTGCCCGTTTTCATGTACAGTATGCCCTCTTTTGTTTCTGGCTTCTCTTGCTTAAGATTATGTTTGTCAGATCCTTCCGTGTTGTGTGTAAGCGTATCTCATTTATTCCCACTACTGTGCAGAATCCCAATGTGTGAATACGCCACGATTTTTTTTTTCCCTTTGGCCTGCTCTGCTGTTGTTTCTTTTTTTGGCCATCCCAGGTGGTGCCGCTATGACATTCTGGTACATGTCTTTTGGTGAACATATGCAGGCATCTCTGTTGGGTATGATCTGGGAGTAAACTTGATGGGTCAAGGGGTGGGCATATGTTGAGCTGTGGTAGACGCAGCCAGACAGGCTTCCAAAATGGTTGTACCAATTAACACTCCCACCAGAAGCGTGAGAGTGTTGAGCAACGTAGTCTCACTAACGCTCCATATATTCTGCCATTTTCATTTTGCTTTATTTCATGTTCATTCTTGTGGGGGTGAGGTGGTATTCCATTGAAGTTTTAAACTGCATTGCCTCAATGACTGATGTAGTTGAGCATGTTTTCATATGTTTATTGGCCATTTGTTCATCTTCTTTTGGTGAAGTGCTTCCCCCACCCCCACCATTGGGTTGTCTACTTTTTTCTTATTCACTAGAAGGTGCTCTTTATATATTATGGATATGAGTTCTTGATGGAATATACTATTGAGAGGATCTCTCACACTCTGTTGGGGTAGTTTGCATTCTCACTCTCTTAATGGTCACATTTGATGGACAGATGTTCTTACTTTTAATGTAGTGCATTTATTATTATTTTTTTTTACAGCAAGATGTAATTTTCTCAAGCTTATTGGAATGCAGAAAGTAGGCTTTTCCAATGCAGGGAAGGTTTTGAGCAGAAGTGGGGAGGTGGGAAGATCAGAGCCTTGGAGGAAGCAAGCACCATCTGCTGTGACCCAACACTCAGAAGCTGTAAGAGTCTGGGGATGGGGATGAGACTAGAGGCGGAGTTGGGGGATCACCATGAGGGCTCTCTAATACCACACTGTGGAGTTTGGACTTCCTGAAGCCCACAGAGGGCTGAAATTTTGAGCAAGGGCTGCGAAGACTAGATCTGGTACTGGGAATATTCATTCAACAGCAAGTGCCTGGTTGCAGGTTGTGGAGTGAGGGAAAGCCAGGAGAAGTAGGGCTGGTGGGAAGTGGGGAGTGTCCAGCCTGGACAGACCTGGGGCACCTGCAGAGGCAGGGCTTGGCATTCCTTCTCCCTGGATGGGGCTAAATGGAATATGGGGTATGGGGATACATTCATGGATGATGTATCCTTAAGGATAATGTCACAGTCCTCTCAGGACCTGACTCAGTCTGGCGTGTTTGCTCTTGAATGACAAGTCAGAGATCAAGCAGATGATTCAGAGGGTCACAAACCAATCCTCCATCTATCAGCCCTGAAAGCCTTGGAAAAGATGGGGCAAGCCTGCCTATGCTGTGTCCTAGAAGAACCCTGGTTCCCTGAGGTAGAAGACAGGGCAGAAGAATTGGGGGTCATGGGCAGAAGACCTGAATTACAGGCTTAGGTCTCACTCAGCTCACTGTTGTGTGTCCTTGGGGGACGTCTCTCCCCCTCTCTGGGCCTCAGTTTACTTGTCCACAGAGAGGGTTGTGAGATACAGATGAGCTCATGGACAAGAGATTATTGGTGGCTAATACTTCACATATGTAAAGGATTACTGGGTCTCTCCATACCCAGGAACTATAAAGTTAGTGCACTTTGTAAACCCTGCAAACAACTGCACAAGAAGTAGACTAAGGGGCCAATAGTGCTGGATCTAACCCAGAATCGAAGATGTTCATTACCAGCATTTCCTTACTTCCTAAGGCACCAGGACTTGGCCACCAATGCCCAACTCTCCTCTTTGAAATCTGAACACCATAAATCCCAGATATGAACGTTGGAAGTATAGATTTTAATTGTTTAGTTCCTTTAGAAACATTTAAGGTGGCTGACAAAGTAGTAACAACAACATCCCTTTAGTACATCCTCAGGGTGAGCTGAGGCATAGGGTGGGAGATAGTGTGGGGGCTCAAAGGGCCCGTGACAGCAAGTTGTATGTGTCAACTTGTGTAGGCTCTGGCACTTGGTTATTCAATCAAACACTAGTCAAGGTGTTGCTGTGAAGGTATTTTGTAAATGTGGCTCACATCCACCTGCAGCTGATTTTAGATAAAGGAAGTTTTCCCTTGATAATCTGGGTGGGCTCCACCCAATCAGTTGAAGGGCTTTAACCAGAACTAAGGCTTCTCTGAGGAAGAAGTCTTGTCTCAAGACTAGAACAGCAGCTCCTGCATTCAGACTGATGAATTGTTCTACAGACAGCTTTGGGCTTGCCAGCCCCCACAATTGCATGAGCCAAGACCTTGAGATAAATCTTTTGATATGTCTAGATCTGCATGTAGGTCTAGAGACTGGTCCTGTTTCTCTGGAGACCCCTGATGGACAAAGAGCCCCAGATGAAAACTGAAGGCCTGGGTTGGTGGAGGCAGCAGGTGATGAGGACCAGGCTCCTCCACGTTCCCCTTTTGCCACTGCAGCTCTAAAGACCTTTCTACTCCTCAAACATGCTGAATGTGTTCTAGCTGCCAGAGCTTGGCACCTGCTCCTCCTCCCCCGGGGACATGCATGCCCTGTGCTACTGCTTTACCACTACATCTCTGCCCAAGGACAGCTTCCTGGAGAGGCTCTGCCTGAGTATTCTGATCTCAAGTAGCCACCGTCATCATCCGTCTCTACTCAGATTAATCCCCCCTCCCACCGATGCATATCACTACTTGCTATTTTATACATTTCTTTTAATTGTCAGTCTTGCCCACTGAGATATGAGCTCCCCGACACCAGAGACATTACTTCTTCATTCCTGTGTTCCAGTTCCTAGCACAGTGCTTGGCACGGAGTGGGCAGCTAGTGGGCTCCAAATTGTGGTGGGTTTTTTCAGTACTGTGCCAAGTCATTATAAGGAGTTTATACCGGCTTCCACCGACCAATCTCCTCTTGACAGCCGCGGACTCCCGGAGAGATGCCATGGGGGGAACTCACAAAGAGATGCCAGAGAGAAACAGCTTGGAGGCGCTTGACAATTTTCCCTTATCTCCTGTGATCCACGTTGCCTGGCCAAGTTGTTCATGAAGGAGGCCTTATGATGCATCTCAAAAAAGCAACCACGGCCTCTCAATCACTCAGCAAATTTTGGAAGGAAAAACAGATATCAAAAACGAAAGTGCGCAACGGTAATATATGATATCAGATCCGTCATTCTTTACAGCAACATGGACGATGGCGTTTGGCAAACAGCAGTTGCACCCAAAAGATAGACAGGCAGTTTTGACACGTCTTGCCAGAGAAGAATTACCCTCCCCCCGCCCCCCCCCCGCCCCCCCCCCCCCCCCCGGCTCGATCACAAGGAATGACAGAATTACAAACAAATCAATCAGGCAGAGAACAGAAGCAGTGGAGACTCGGGGCTTGGGTGGTAATAGCAATGTGGAGTGCCAGGGTACTAGGTATCAGTGTATTCTCGATCATGGGCAAGTGGGTGGCTGCCCAGAAAGGAGAGGTTGTGGGCCCTGGGAGGACTCATGAGCCTCCAATACCTAAGCCAACGATCTGTCCATGGTTCTGAATCCCACTACTCAGCGTTAATTAGTGTTGGAGAGAAGTAGTCACAGGGGATGGTTAGCAGCCATTTATTTCCATCTGAGAATGAGTCTGTTGTGAACCGATGAAGCTGGAATGAGGGGGACAGATACTCAGAAATCAAAAACACATAAGTCTACAAAGTCTAGTTGATAATATAAACAAAAGAATCAAGTTGTAAGACAATAGGGAGGGGTGGGGATTGTGACGAACTAAATGGCACATATCTCCTCTAAACAGGACACCTGCCCCTCAGTTCCAATTGTTGGAGACCATGTGTGAGTGTGAGAACAGTGTTGCCAATTGGAAAATATAAGAGGAGCTTTAAACCTCTTTTATGTGCAATCTCCTGATTTTAAAAATGTTGGCAGCTAATTCAAAAGTATTCTAGACTAGCCCCTTATTTTAAGACAGGGGGCTTGAGTTCCAGAGAGGGAAAATTACTTCCTCAAAGCGGGTCAGCAAGTTGGTGACAGGATAAGGCCTAGAATCTCAGTGCCTGATTCCCAGTTCATTTACTGTTCCCTTCCCCCTAGCTTGTTTTTCTGTTTGACAGAATAAGGCCTTTGTCTGAGCACTGGATCTAGGAAAGGCAGGTGAAAGGATGGAATATAGAGGAAGATGTTTGGTCAAATCGGTCCTAAATTTTGCAAAAGCATAATATAGCCAAAATTATTTCAACATATCAGCTCCAGCTGAAGTGCCAGACCTAGGAGAGAGAGGCTGAGGAAAGGAAACAGCAGGATGGGAGGTCAGGGCTGCCTTTGCAAGGATGGGTGCTCCTTCTGGACCACCAGCAAGTTTCTGGGTTATGCATTGGGGAGCACCTCTGGGCTCAGTGCCAAACACTTCCCCTCTTCCTTTTATACCAATCAAGCTTTATAATAAAAGATCCTGTAACCCCTGTTCTAAATCCCATTAATATCAACCTCTCTTCGTAGGCATTCTCTGCACCAGCAAAACCAGACAGACCAAGGAGAAAAATTAGCCAGAGTTTCCTGGGTCTAGCCAGGAGCCCCACCCCTCCTTAATTTCAGCCTCATCCTCCCCTCCCCTGACCTGAGACCCCAGAGCCCTCATCCTCCAAAGCTGGATGAATCTTTCTCTCAGCAATGCTGGGGACACAGTCTACATTAGGCGAATCAACAAGGCCATTTCCAAAGAGACCAAATAGGAAATAAGAGGCCCCATTGCCTAATGGGACTTATCAATTATGATCTAGGGCCATATTTCTTTGAGGGGTGATTGTTTCACGGAGTCTGACATCTCATATAGCTTTAAATTACTCACAACCGGGACGGCTTACAAGATAGCAGTAAAATCAGGAGAGGATTGGGCAATGTAATTATAGTATGGAAATGATGTTGATCACTCAAGCAGGGAGCAGACCTTGAATCGAAAACCCTGCTTTTTCTCCCCACCCCCTTCCTTCCACTGTTCCTGCTTGGGGCTATAGAACACACAACACCTGGGAAACATGGGGGTAACTTCGCTCCTTCTGGGAACTTGGAAGTTGGCCAGGTCACACGGTAGGGTGGAATGAGCCATAGGGCCGGTGTGGACCAAAAGATCAGAACCAAGGACAGATCCCATAGGTCTTGGCCATTAGGGTCTAAAGGTCAGGAAGACAAGAGTCTGCAGGGATTGCCCACTGCCCAAGTTTATGAGGGTAACAATTTCCCAAACCCTTAACATATGCCAATAGATATATTAGCATCTTGGATTATAGAGGTTTTGCCTTCCTTCTTTCCTTCCTTCCATCCATTTCTTGAGAACTGTTTTCATGCGAGGCACTATGTAAAGCTTCAAGAATACAGATACGAATTATTTCAGCTGTTTAATGAGCATATACTATGTGTAGACATTGTTCTAGAATCCAGATAGAGAAAGACTTACTGCCCACATTGTTTATTCAAATACTTACTGATCATTGACTAGTTTACAGGACGGATAAATTGATCCTCAAGTTCATTTCCTCTTGTTTCTGAGCACACAGGTAAGTTACATTTCCCTGCCTCCTTAGAAGTTGACTTGACTGAATTCTAGCCAATAGAATGTGAGAGGAAGTGAGGTAGGTCACTCCCTGGTTCATAAAATCCTCCTACATGTTATCTTCCATAATTTTCCCCCAGTCTTCCAGGTGGGTATCAACACCCAGGGTGACCCTAGAAGGCCACTTGTTGAAACTGGCAGAGCCATCCGTATACTGGGTCCCTGAATGAACAAGTGGAGCATAGACTCCCCCACCCCCAAACCTCTGCTGACTTGAACCTGCATTGTATCATCAGGTGAGCAAGATATGCCTGTGCTTCCTGAGCTGCGGAAATATGGGGTTGTCAGTTACAATGGTTAGCTAGATGCTCTACAGGCATTGGGGGCATAAACATTCATTTGAACCTTTCCTTGGCATTTACAAGGATCCAGACAGCATACTGAGTTCCAGGAATATGGAGCCCGGTTCATTCATCCAAGTATTAGACTCTGAGGTTATAGAGATAAATTATCGATGGATAATAATTAATTGATTCATTTTACAAACATTCATCATGTGACTCGTATGCCCCAGTCTTGGTGTTAAGTTTTGGGGACACAGAGAATAATTTATGCAAACATGGAATGCATTTCCGTCATGTGCTAGGCACTGGGTTAGACACTGAAGATAAAAACAGGGTTCTTATCCTCAGAGGTTTCATCATTTGGTTGAAGTGCATGAAGGTTCATGCACTGTGAAAAGTGCTAAGATAGAAGTTTTTATGAGATTCTTCAAGGCCTGCTTGGGGCTGAGAGAGAAGGGGAGGGATCAGGGAAAACTACAAACAGGTGAGAGTTTTAGATCTGGGCTTTGAAGGATGATTATAGGCTTTCTAGGCAGAGAATAAGTGAAGGGAAATCTAGGCAGAGAGAACATCATGTGCAAAAGGGGTGTGTCTTGGGGTCAGTGAAAAGTTTGGCATGAATGGAGCTCAAAAACATACGATAAGGACAAAACTAGGTGAGCAGAGCTTCAGCTTGAATCTGGGGCAAAAGTTCTTACCTTCATATGTGCAGTGTACATGTTATTGGAGCTGGGACAGTGGTAGTCCAGAGACTGTTAGTTCCATCCTGAACTTAGGTGAGAATAGACTCTGTCTTATGCTGCTCCCACCTCCATGGGCAGGGACTGTCTTGCTCCTCCTTTCTGAATTTGATATTCAATGAAGATGCAACTTTATGGCATATTCCACTTAATATTATCCCCTTTTTATGAATGAGCAAACTGATAATCAGAAAGGTGTAGTGAGTTACCCTCTCAAATCACACAGCTGTCTGACCCCAGCGTTTGCATTTAAACCTCCAACTAAGGTCACATTCTCAATGTGCTGGTGGCCCTCGGTGGAGCGGGAACCCGGTTTTCAGTCCCAATGATGCAGAGGTTTTGAAACTCTCCGGGTTAATTGTCTGTTTGGCAAAGGCCAAGGAGCTTCCCCTCCCAAAAGCTAATCGGAACTAGCTCAATGCTGAGCTCATGTGCGTGTGTGGTAAGGGGCATAAGGGTGTGGGGAGTCTTAGCTGAGCCAGGACTAGTCTGAGCTATGCTGGGAAGGAATAAATCTCTTCATGAGCCAACATTAATACAAGCTTGGCAGGTTCTGGGCAGGCCCCCGGTTGATTATGCCAATGGACGCCGGGGAGGGGAAGATTGAGCTGCCGGGGGTGGTGTGAATGCACATCACACAGGGTAATGCCTTGAAAATATATAGCATCTAAGCATGCAGGCAGCTGAAGGCGGGGCAAAGGGGGATGGTGGGGGGGGGTGGCATCTGTTTGCAATTACGATTACTAGAACCCACCAAACAAGGCTCTCAGAAAGGGTGTCTGGGGCATCTACTTTAAGTGATCTGCAGAGGTACCAATCATTCTTTCAACATGTATTTGCTGAGTACCTACTTTGTGCCAGGCACTGGGGGCACAGGGCTGGACATGTAGACACAGTGCTGCCCTCATGGAGCTCACAGTCTGGTAGGGCAGAGAGAACCAAACAGGCCATCATACCAATTGCATAAAAAGTACATTAAAGAGAACAGGCAGTGGTAAAGGCCTATGATGCTTGGGCAGAGGTCATGGAGGACTGCCTGGAAGAGGTGACATTTGAAATGAGAGCTGAGAGATGAATTACGGTTAACTTGGTGGAGTGTGCATGTTTGCAGCAGATGGTAGGGGACAGAGGAGAAACGTATACAGAGGCCCTGAGGCAGTAAGGTATTTGTAACTTGTAAATGACAGAAAGGAGGCTAGAGTGGCTGGTGCACGGAGAGTCAGGACTCAGACAGATCTGAGATTTAGGCAAAAGAGAAACCAGGCTTGACCTTGTGGGCATTGCAAATGCTTGAACTTCATCACAGAGCAATAGAGAGCTAGTGACATTTCTAAAGCAGAGGAGTTACTGATCAAAATCTCTTTTCTCAAAGTCTTGCATCAAATCCTCATTGTAACCTGGTGAGATTACAATCCTCATTCTAATTATAATCCTCATTATTTGTGTGAGAAAATGCAGCTCAGAGAGGTGAAGCGATTTGTCTGAAGTCACATAGCAAGAGAATGGCACACTGCACCTGTTGTATCACAAAGACAGTAAGTGGTTCAGTACAGATTCCCTAGCCTAACATTCTAGACTTTTGGCTAAAAAGGGAAGATTTGGATTCCAAAATGTGAAGAGAGAAGTTCCATCCCTGGATATAACTTCAGTGGGGATTTGACAAAGGTTAGGAGGCTTTGATCAGAATTTGGGAGCCATGGGTGTCTGTGTCCTAGAGAAAGAGCCCAGTTCCTCCATGACCTCCTTGGAGGCCTGGCTTGGGGATGGGCTAAAGGGGACGGTCTGAGGATGCCAAAGGTCTGCAGAGAGCCAGATATCCCCAGCAGGCAGAGAAGAGAAGGTGCCAGAATGGGCTGCTTGCTCTAGGGTGTGGGAAGCTGAGGAGGTGCCTTGAGTATCAAATGCACTGGAAATTCAAAAGGAAAATAGCAAAAGCCAAAATAAAATGCAAGACCTTCCTCCCCCTGGAACTATTGTACCAGCTCCAGTATGAAAAGAACAATCCAATCTATTTGCCATATCTTTGCAGGCTCAGATTTGGCCAAAATAATGGTAATAATGGAGATTAATGGGAACAATACATTCATCTGGCAAATGACTAGGCACCTTCCTTGAGCCTAACCCTGAACTAGGCATGGAGGATAGAACAGAGAGGAAAGTGGAGATGGGGTTTTGTTCAGAGTAATATTAGTTACGCTTTCTTGAGAACCTTCTATGCACCATCATAACAGGATGAGCCAGGAACACACCCCCTTCTTGAAACCTCAGAGCTTGGGGCGCCTGGGTGGCGCAGTCGGTTAAGCCTCCGACTTCAGCCAGGTCACGATCTCGCACTCCGTGAGTTCGAGCCCCGT
>NW_024412645.1:4646558-4652246 GCF_014898765.1 Herpailurus yagouaroundi | reverse complement strand
GAGAGGGAGACACAGAATCGGAAACAGGCTCTGTCTCTCTCTGTCCCAAAAAATAAATAAATGTTGAAAAAAAAATTAAAAAAAAAAAAAAAAGAAACTTCAGAGCCACTCTATGGGGTTGGTACCTGTAGTAGACATTGCAGGTCCCGTTTACCTGGCCAGTGCACTCAACCCCCAGCTTGTGTGAGTGCTCGTGGCTGATGGTTCACAACTTCCCACTTTCTGGAGACTTTTTCTAGAGCCACCTTGTTCAGAAATGCCTGGGGAGTTACACACACCCAGGGGGAGTCTGTCATCAATGGCTGACTCTTACAGGAGCTCCCTTGGTTTCCTGTAGGACCATATTTTGGCATCACTGGCGCTCCAGAACTCCCCGTGGGATCAGACAGAAACTGGATTTTAATCAACACCACATCTTTGCTTGGCTCCTTCTTCTTTGCTGTCCACCCCCTCTCAACCTTACCAGTTTTTCTCTAGAGCACTCTCACAACTAATCTCTTGCACCAGGGTCCTCATCCAGGGCTCAGGGATGGGACTAGGGTGAGGCAAACATGGTGCTTTGGGCATAAAATTCAAGGAGGCGCCCACTCACAGGGGCTGATCTTGCACTTGAATGAGCACAGGAATGAGAGTTCCCTTACATTTTGCATCCTGGACACCTGGATTTCCCCATCTGCATCCTGGTTCCAGTCCCAGTCTTAGGTTCTCCTTTTAGGGAACACATCTGAGGACAGTATCTTTATTGCACCTAATCCATAGTTGCAGACATGAAGCTGAGCAGACTGAGAAATGTGTCCAAGATCCCACAGCTTGTAGGTGGTAGGACTCAGACTGTTTGTAATCCAAGTTTATATATGCTTTTCCTATGATCTTATGGCCTTTGGGTCAGTGTGTCCAGTTATCTGGGGAGCAGAGACTCAAAGATGAGACAAATTGAGGAGAGAAATCCCAGATCCTAGGAGAGACCTCCAGTTTCATTTGGTGTAGCTTCTGCCTCCAGCATCTAAGATAGTTGCTATGACCATTGTAAGGATGAGATAAACAACACCCAGGAGGTCAAATATCCAGACCTAAGTAGCACTCTGAGGGCTTAACTCACCCTTCCAAAGCCCCCTGGCTGGCAAGTTCAATCAGGACTTGAACATTAAAAATGTCTCTGGCTTTGACATTCTGAGATCATCTTGAAGGGTGAGCAAGATATGGGAGAGGCAGGTGGTGGGTGGTAGAGACAGATAGTGCCACCGGAAGAAGACTGGCATTTTCCAAGAAGGGCGAACCTGCATATGACCCACGTTCCAGAGTGATGGGGGCTACCCTCCATATCTGTAAGCCTGGGTGTATGAGAGTGTATGTTGGAGTGGGGTTTGTGCTCTGCCTGGCACCCACTCATGACCTCACAGCTGCCTTGCTGTTGAGTTCTGACACATATAATTCTCAAGGAAAATCAGCTCTCCTTTATGATCGTCTGTTCCCCAAACAGAACAGTTGATTGTGCTATTATAATGGCTGCTTAAGACATCCCCTCCTTTTTTAGTTTACCTTCTGAGCTGGAGCATTGGTCATGCCTGCCATCTTGGAATTACAAAAATTGAAATGCAAGAAGGAATAAATTTAAATGTGGTATGGAAGAACTGGATGTGTGTGAACTTGTGCCAGTCATGTCCCAGCCCAAACTTCAGTTTCTTCCTCTGTGAATTGGTGAGAGGAGGGAACTGTCCAATCTTATTCCTTCTGTCTATCCTCTTAGATGATCCCATCTCCCACAACTATGCTCTTCCAGATATGCAAGGGATGTGCACCAATGGTGGGGCACTAAGAGGGGCAGAGCCTAGAACACAAACTCTGAGAACTCAGAAATGAAACAGATACTTATACACCCCACTCTCGGGATATTTTAGGCTGCTGCAGGGGTTTCTCTGAATGAACTTCTCTGTGCCCAGCTTCCCCATTCTCTGCTTCCCTACCTTCTGACCCCACTCCCTGCTCCCATTGCTCTAGCGCCCTGTGCTCTGGGAACTGTTTCATTGGAAACTTACTGTCTAGGTCACTGACTCTTTTAAGGCACCATCCATGGCCTTATGCTGAACTCACAAAGAGAAGAGCTCCCCAAATACCCTATTCTTTTGAGTTTTGGTACTGAACCACTTACTCCAAAATGTTTCTTATGTTGCTCTGGACCAGATTTTCCTTCCTCCAGGATTCCTGCTTCATCCTGGTGGATGTTTCCTGCAACATGATTCTCTACAGATTCTTGATAAAGAAGACATGCTGCCCTATTTGGAGATCTATGTGTCTCTAGTGCTGTCAGGTAGTCTTAAGACTAGGAGCCTTATCTCTATACTGAACTCCTTCCTTGATACCCCAGCATCTATAAAATAAAGACCCAAGTCTTTCAGCTATACTACGGCTAATGTCAGCGAATCTTGTCTGGGCTGTTTTCCCTAATCCCACACTGGAAGGCATGAGTCCTAATCAAAGTCCTAATCAAAGGTCAACAGCGAGTAAGGACTCCTTCTGTGTTTTGACGACAGGGAATGCAATTAGAAGTTTAGAGAGCTGTGGATTCCAGAAGGGGGAAGGCTGGGTAAGACTGCCATTTCTCCACTTTTATTTTCCTATAATCCACATGGAGAGTATAAGGCTTGCTGGGTGATGTTCAGGAAACCAGTTCTCCTCTCTGATCCTCAGCATTCCCCATCTGTTCAAATGGGTGGGCTGGATGGGCTCAGAGCCAATGATTCTCTGAGATAAAGCATTATATGCTGCCTGCTGTGTCTTGCTCGGGTCTCACGGGGCAGAAGGGTTTTGAAAGCATTCATCGGTTAATGCATCACTTGTTCATTAAAGATTCTTTCTGGACTTACCCGTAGCTCTTACTTTTCCAGGCATTCAACCCCCAGCCCCCACTGGTGCTGACAAATGGCTGCTTGAAGTTCATGGTCCCAGAAGCCTTCTTAACATGTCCAGGAATGCAGGCATGGGGGGTGAGGAGGGAGCTTGGGGAGGTGTTGGCTGGAAGCCACAAGCTGCAGCAATGGGAGGAGGGTGCAGGGGATGGGGTGCAGACACCCCGGGATTTCTGGGGCTGTGAGGCGGTCAGCAGCGTCCTGACTTTGAAAGCAATCCAAAACAAGGTCTGCGTTCTAGTCTCCAGTGATGTCACAGCTAATCATTAGCCTGGTAATTACATTGAAAGCCTTCTGCGATCCTATCCTCAGCAGGGTCATTAATGCAAGGCAACCACACCAGTAAATGTCTCATTAGTCTTATTTTAGACTTATGTATTTTTCAGGACTACAGAATTTTAATAGTCTGCCCTCCCCCCAGCTCCCCCTCCTGCGACATTAATATCTATTCCACATGCCAGATTCTTCCAACTCTTCCCCCTCCCTGTTCTCCCTGCTCAAAGCCCCTAGAGGAGGGCCCTGCAAGGAAGGAAGGCTGGAGTGGGGAGTCCATAGGCGCTAGGTCTTGCCTCCTTCACCAGCCCCAGATCTGTTTCTGGCCCCCGTCTCCTTTCTGTAATGACAGCCTCTTCTTGGGTTTTCTGTTTTTCTCAGGAAGATTTACTCTTTTTATTTTAACCCTCTTTAAGCCTTTGTCCTTATTAGTAAAGAAATGTCTGCTCACTGCAAAGACAGGAAGAAAGAATTACCCTTAATCTCAGAGCCCAAGCGAAATGACCCCTTCTCTACCTCTTGCTCACCCCCTTCCTCAATGCTGGCTTTCCCTTTGTCATTGGAACGGGCTCAACTTCTCCCCTCCTGGGGCCTTTGAACATTGCTGGTCCCTCTGCCTAGAGTGTTTTCCTCTCTTCTCTGCCCTTGAATGATTCCAACTCTCCATTCAGGGTACAGCCTAAACACCACTTCTTCCTGGAAGTCCTCCCCGTCTTCCTCCACATTCAGATGGAGGTTTGTACCTTTGTCACTTGATGCCATTGCCTGTGTCCTGCATCACACATGTCACAATCAGCACTAGCTCTCTCTATATGACATTAATTGTTTGATTGCCATCATCGGACTAGACAGATCACTCCAGGTGGGCAGGGAACACCCTTATGTGGTTCATTAACTCCATAGTCCCAGTGGCCATCTCAGGTACAGTACAAAGAGACGTCAGTAAGTACTTGCTGAGGGGCACCTAGATGGCCCAGTCGGTTGAGCCTCTGACTTCGGCTCAGGTCATGATTCCACAGTTCATGAGTTTGAGCCCCACATCGTGTTCTGTGCTGACAGTTCAGAGCCTGGAACTTCTTAAGAGTCTGTGTCTCCATCTCTCCCTGCCCTTCCCCTGCTCGTGTTCTCTCTCTCTCTCTCTCTCTCTGAGGATAAATTAACATTTAAAAATTAAAAAAAAATAAGTACTTGTTGAATGAATGGATGGATAAATGCGTGGGTGGGTGGATGGATGGATGTATACATGGATGGATGGGTGGATGGATGGATAGATGGTTAGATGGATAGATGGGTGGGTGGATAGATGGAGGGTGGATGGGTAGATGAGTGGATAAATGGATGATTAGGTGGTTGGGTGGGTAGATGGATAGATAGATGGTTGGATAGACAGATTTTGGAATGTTCTCCTCCAATCTTTCCTTGGCATTTTTAGATAATGTTGAAATAATGCAATGTGTAATTTGTATCTGGCTTTTTCATCTTGCATTTTTTTTTTGTCAACAACTGTTTGTTATCAGCTTTATTTTTGATGTTTGTGCAAAATTCCATTGGGTGGATGCCCCCTAGTTTACTCAATTAATTCCCTACTGCCACACATTCTAGAAAGTGATATTTCCTGTAAGTTAAGGCCTTGGGCTCCAGCCCCAAGCACCAGATGTCAGATACAGCCACACCACCATCTCACCATGTACTTATGGACAAATTATCTAATTCTGTGTGCTTCAGTTTCCTCATTTGTAAAACAAGGGTGATTTACTTTGGGGTTTTATAAGGGTAAAATCAATCCAAGCAAAGCACGTACAACAGTGCCTGGCACCCATAAATGTTAGCTGTTATTTCCAGTATTTGCCCATACATGATTTGGTCAGGGATGTCTGGATGGGTGGAGCTTTAGCTGTATCTATAGTCAGATTCTATTAGGATATCCAGGGAATTGCTGGAATCCTAAACCTTGGAATACATGGGGTAGGAATTGAAATATCTTCTTTTCCCATCACGAAGCCACGAGTTGGGGAGGCTTTTCTCCAAAGCATGTCTGCCAGAGACCTGAACTATCATTTCCCTTTTCACTAGTCTGGTCACACCCCAGACCTTTCCCCTGAACAGTGTGGTAGAGAGAAAAGGGCTTTGGAGTCAGAGAGGCCCAGGCTGGGACCCACTCTGTCTCTTGCAAAACGGGAGACCTGTTTCTGAGCATGAGTGTCATCCATAAGTGGGGCCAAGGGCACCCCACTCACTGGTTGAGCAAGTGTGAGTCGAGCGTTTGGCCTGTGCTGTCACCCCAACCTTGGTGATGACTGTCCGGAGACACACGTGTGGATGCCCTCTCTTACTTACTGAAGGTCTCCCACGTGCCACACTTTAAGGGCGTGCTATGCCGTATCTCAACTGAATTCAGAGAGAAAGGAAAGAGGAAATGGGAATGCAGAGCAGGTGTATTTCAGTTATGGAAAGCCAAAGAGGCCGAACCCCTTCTATATACGTAGAAGATGCCGAACCCCTTCTATAT
>NW_024412645.1:4621144-4646548 GCF_014898765.1 Herpailurus yagouaroundi | reverse complement strand
CCCCTTCTATATACGTAGAAGATGCCGAACCCCTTCTATATACGTAGCAGCCCTGCAGTGTTCCCATTCTCACTGGGAGGTCTTCACCTCTCTGAGGCCTCCTCTGTTTAGCATCAAGAAAGAAAAGAAGGATCGCTCCAGGTCCATGCTGATGATTCCATGCGATGACACATTTGCACAGCCGTTAGCACATAGTCAGTTCACAACACCAGTGGGGTAATACTTTTTCTCTGGACAGTGGTAAGGGAAGCACCAAGAGGAATTTGCAAGTCACAGAATCAGAATGATAGGGCTGAAGAAATCTCAGAAATCAGGTCTTCTTTCTCTTGGTGCTGTGCATCCTGCCCTGAACCACACTGTCTCTGGTCTCCATCATTTATATTTATTTAATTCATCAATGAAAGCCACTCTCATATGCCCCCTCACCACAAATCTCTTCCTGGCTACTGAGCCTGGATGCTCAGTATCACTCTGGTTCACAGACCTGTGTCTTTAAAGATTGGGGACCTTCCCACTGGTGTGTCTGCATCATAGGACATAATCTGTGTTGGTCTTTTTTGCAGCTGGGTACCCTGAGACTAGCATGGTGCCTGGCACATGCACAAGTCAGGGCTTAAAAAATATCTGTCAAATAAATGAATGAATACATTTTTACCTCAAGAAGGAGCTGCTACTTCAGAGAGACCAGCTGCCAAGCTTCCCTTCCTGGCTCTTTCCCTGGAGTCTGTGATATTTAATTAATATGAGCCAAGCAGAGCCCACTTTATGGTGCTGGGCCACCCATAATTGAGAAATGATTGGAGGCACCTGCGACTTGACCTTGGCTAATGATGGATAGATCCACACAGAGATCAGGAGTTAAAGACCCAGGGGCTGGAGCATTCATCTAGAGAGCCCAGGTGGAATGAAGGGGAAAGGGATGTCTGCATTCCTGGCCAATGACCTCAGAAGGTGGAGGCAGCTCCCGGAAATTCTGACAATGACAGTTCCCTGGGGGAAACACTCAGGGGTGATGAAGGCTCACCACATGCCAGGCTCTGGTGAGCACTTTACAGGGAGCCTCAGAATGGCAGCAGATGCTGCTGTCCTGCAGCGTCCTGACACGATGGAGACTCAGTATGTACCTGTCAGATAGGGTGTAGATAAATGAAAGACTCCAGGGGCGCTTTGGAGGGAAGCAGAATGGAACGGAGGCCCCACATGTTGCAGAATGGTCTGGGGTGCAGACGGCTGGGGTTCAGACAGGCACAGTACTCCCCACTCCTGTCTTTGGACTTGGGTGAAGTTTTTGGAGTGAGGAGGCGCTCTATATTGCTAACCCTGTCTCAGGTCACCTCTGGTCCCTTGGCCTCAGAAGGGTTCCCATCTAAGGGGGAGAAGGCCTATTGAAAGGCAGTGCTGCTATAATTTCCAGCTCCGGGAAGTGGCTACAGGACCATGTGTGTCCCACATCTGTGTGAGCCATGTGTGGGTGCAGACAGCAACACAGGGGACCTTTTCATGCCCCCACCGGACACATCACAGTCGCTGAGAGCATGAAAGACAGAAATGGAATTCAGATAGCCAGATCCCTGAAGCATGGTGGGGCCTTTGGCAGGGAGGACGGGCACTTGGCTCCAGCCACAAGGTCGAAATGTAGATCTCCAGGGGCCAGGAGGTGCACGGAAAATGGCAACACTGCAGAGAAGAGCACTCTCAAGTTTATAGAGTATTTTCAGACTCAGCAGCAAGAGGAGGAAGAGGCAATCAACGTTCCTATACGATGGAGGTGCTAGCTGCTGCTTGGACGGTAGATGCACCAGCCCAGGGCTCCGAGCTGTGAAGTGTCAGCCTTGAGGCTGTCATTAGGGATTCCTGGCCAATTGCCTGCCCTTGTCCCCTGGCCACCATCCCACCCCTTCTGAATCCACAAGCTTGAGATGGCCTCTCTCTCCCTCTCAAAACTGTGCTAAAATACACACACCATAAAACTTACCATCCTAACCATTTTTAAGCGTGCAGTTCAGCAGCAGGAAGTACATCCGCATTGTTGTGTGACCATCTCCACCATCCGTCTCCTGAATTTTTCATCTCCCCAAACTGAAACCCATTAAACACAAACACCCCATCCTTCTCCCCCAGCCCCTGCACCCACCCTTCTACTTTCTGCTCATGAATCTGGCTTCTCTAGGTACCTCATGTAAATGGAAGCCTACACGATTTGTCCTTTCGTGACTGGCCAGCTTATTTCACTTAGCATCACGCCTTCAAGGTTCATCCATGTTGTGGCAGGGGTCAGACTTTCCTTCTTCTTTAAGGCTAAATGATAGTCCATTGTGTGTATAGACCACATTTTGTTTATCCATTCATTCATCTTTGGACAGTCAAGTTGCTTCCACATTTTAGCTGTCGTGGTGATGCTGCTGTGAACATCGGTGGCCAAGCATTGCTTTAGTCTCTGCTTTGATTCTTTTGGGGAACACACCCAGCAGTGAAATTGTTGGATCACATGGTAATTCTCTTCACCATACTATTTTCCATGGTGGCTGCAATACTTTATATACCACCAGAAATGCATGGAGTGTCCAATCTCTTCACCTCCTCACTGACACTTGTTATTTCCTGTTTTTGTTTGTTTGTTCATTTGTTTTTGGTAGGAAGGGATGAGAGATGATATCTCATTGTAGTTTTGATATGCATTCCCCTAACGATTGGTGATGTTGAGCATCGTTTCATGCGCTCATTGGTCACGAGTAGATCTCTTTTGCATGAGATGCAGAGAAAAGAGACTAGGCTTTTTTGCAGTCCAACAGGCTTGACACTAATCATGCCTCAGCCTCCCAACTTTTCCACTGTGTGGCTTTGGTTAAATAGTTTCACCTCTCTGGTGTCTAATTCCCTTGCTGATGGAGTGGAGGAAATCATTCAGACCCAGGGAGGCCGATGTGAGGACCCGAGGAGGGTTTGGGATTCTAGTTCCTAGCCCATAGACAGTCATTAACCACGCTAGTTTATTCCCCCCACAGTTTATCATCCTGTATTGAACTGGGGATGCTGGTGACCCAGAGTGGGCTCACAGTCTGTCTGTAAGCTGTCTCAGTGACCAGTCGGAGGCACAGGCAAGCATTCCAGGAAATGACGATTCTGACCTGTGCACTTGCTTTTTTTGAACAGTGGGCTCAAGGCTATCTCTAGTCTTGGCACTCCAGGGCTCTGTGTTTGTGTCTCCCCTCCAAGAAGGGGAGGTTCTGTGAGGCCTGGGGTCATGCCGTGTTCAGCTTTTTCTATCACCCTGTGATGCTGAACGCGAGCTAGCTGTTCAGCAAGCCGGTTCTCCACTCCTTCTGAGTATGTCCCCAGGCTTCAGTTCCACCAGCCTCTCCTCTTTGGGGTGGGGTGACTCTGCTCTGGGCCATGGGAGGAGGGCAGACCATGGGACTCCCACCCCTTCTCCCCTCATTGCTGAGCTGCATCATGACCTAAGAGTGCTTGCTAAAGGAGATGGGGCCCCGATTCCCTTCCTGATGGCAGTTGGAATCCAGGAGAGCAAGAGATACACTTCTGTCTGGTGATGCCACTGAGATTGTGGGCTGGTTCTCTCTGTTGTGTCCTCCTAATACACCAGGGTCCTTGAGCTCCATGGGATTAGAGACCTTACACGTCTGGTTCCCAGCTCTGCACCCCTGGGACCCAGCACATGGTAGGTGCTAAAGAACTTTTGTTGAGTGAGTCTGGGAAGCACGTGGCACCCAGCGGGGTGCTCCGCAAGTGTTGCCTCGGTGGAGGATTGGCCAACTCAAGGTGGCCAAGGTCACAAGTTCAATGTATGGGTGGACCTGTTAATGTTTCAGAGGAAGGGAAATCGGCCGCTCAGAGCTGGGATCCAGGCTGGACAGCTTGGGGATACTTCAGAGCTGATGCTTGGGTACTGGCCACACACAAAGCTGAATGGGAGGCCAGAATAAAGTACTACAGGCTGGGCAGCTCAGGAATCAGATACCTTTCCCCTCACAGTTCTGGGAGGTAGAAATCTAAGACCAAGGTATTGGCAGTGTTGGTTCCTCCTGAGGGTGGAGGGAGAATCTGGTCTATGCCTCTGCCCTGGATTTTGATGGTGTGGGGGCCATCTTTGGAGTTCCTCGGCTTGGGGGAGCATCGCTCCTGTGTGTCTCCATCATCACTCATGTAGCGTTCTCCCTGAATGCGGGTGGGGGGGATGGTGGCTCCTGTTCGCCTACTGGCCACACACACTTGCAGCTGAAGCCCATCCCCAGCTGATGTCTGCTTCGGTCCTGCCTCTGCCTCCCACAGAAGGAGCCTCTGCTCTCTGCCATGCTGTCCGCAAGCCCCTCCCCCCCCATCCCCACCAGGCAAAGCTCTGTCTGTTGCCCATTGGGTTTGAATCTCAGCTCTGCTACTGCCTCCAATGTGAACTGGAGCCTGAATGCTCTCTGAGCCTCGGTTTCCTCCCTTGTAAAGAAGGATAAATTAAAATCCCTACCTCTCCAAGTTGCTCTGAGGTTGCATATTATGGTGACAATGACAGGATTTCCTAGTAGACCTAATGGGTGCCCAGAACATCAACATCTGTTAGATGTGATCTTGGTGAGTCACCAGAAAGCAGCGAGTTCCCAGTAGTCAAACTACTGCCCACCCGTCAAATCCAACCCATCGCCTGTTTCTGTAAATAAAGTTTTCTTGCAACACAGACGTGCCCATTTGTGTACACATTTGCCGTGGGAGCGGCTTTTGCAATACAACAGCAGAGCTGAGTCATTGCAACAGGCACCATGTAGCCTGCAAAGCCTAAAATATTCATTATCTGGCCCCTTACAGAAAGAGGTGGCTGATCCCTGGCATAGAACAACAACATGGGCATTGGTGCTTCTGATGCTGGGGTTCAAAACTCAACCCTCGCCCTGCCTTGCTGTGCGGTTGGCTTCATTATGTGGAATCACCCTTTTTCATTTGCTAATTTGAAGCGATAGCTAATGCCACACAATGATCGGGGCAGTGAGACAAGATGTTCAGTTTGATGCTTCTCTCTGCGTCTGTGTGCAGGAACAAAACGCACCATCAGCCTACAGTGTGAGTGTGTCACAGTCCCTGGTATACAGTAGGTGCTCAATATACCCTTACTTCCAGACGCGGAAGTTTCCCCCTGATGTCCCTGCTTAGACAGAGGTTGGGGGCCTTACCTCTTTGCCCATGATGTCTGGAATAGTGGCTGCTGCACCATGGACGCTCGGCGACCACAATTAATGAGGCCACTCCAGACCTGTGTGGCTGCAAGTGCAGCCCCCAGTTCAAAACCTGTCTTCTCACTGCCCTGTACCGCGGGGAGCACTGTTTTGTCCTGGTACCCTGTACTCCACACTCAGCCCCCATCATGCCTCGTGTAAGTGATGGAAGGAAGTCAGTCAGAGGAGAAAGACAGATTGAGTGCCTCCCTGGCCCTGGCATTTCCCTCCGGATCTCTGGATTTCCATATATTTGAAAACCTAATATAAACAACAGAGAAGAAATTTGCATTTCGGGCAGCACGGAATGAAAAATTGAGGCGGCGTAATGTATTGCCGCGTGCGGGAGAGAGATGACCGTGGTGAGACCAACCTCTTACGACAGACCCAATAGGCCGGTGGCAAACTCATTTCCTGGCAGAATATAGGGTTCATCTGCTGGAACATTTAACAGGCATCGAAGAAAGATCACTTCCACCTCTCCCTGCTGCCTGCGAAGCTGCTTTCCTGCCTGTCTCCTCTCTCTCTCTCTCTCTCTCTCTTTTTTTTTTTGCCGTTTTATTAAACCCCTTTATGCGGTTTTAATACAATATGTATGATCCACATGGAGACAAATAAATTCTTATGTACTTTTCAGGATCCGGAGTGTTCTAATGGTTATGTATGCTTTATTTATATTTTCGGAGAGACATTAAAAGGGCGATGTGTAAAAATATGCAACCCAAACCAACCAATGGTGATTTATGGTTACTCGCAGAGCCATGGTGAAATGGGAAGTTATGAAGTTAATTTCCAGATGTGTGGAGGGGGCTGGAGGCTGTGGCCTGCGGTGGTGGCGAGGGGTGGGTCACTCCTGGCAAAGGCCAGATTTGGTGGGATGCTTTGGAGTCTGGGGCTTTTTAAAGAAATGATGTAGAGCCAGTGGAGGATGTTAGGGATGTCGCTGTTGCAGATGGGACAGGGGGTGACCAGACAGGGCAAGCCTCTTTTCTAAAATCACACAGCAAGCAAATGGCAGAGTTCGGATTAGAAGCTCTTCCATGGCTTCTCCTTGGGGTTGCCACAACTCTGCTGAAGAATCTGTCAGAGGTTTCGTGTCCTCCATGGTGGCCTCCACGTTGCAAGAAGATGTGAGACGACTCCCAAGGGGCAAATGAAAGCAAGCCCATAATGCGTAGAGCTTCCCTTCCTGGTCGTCCACTAACAGAACTGGTTTGTGCAGAAAGTCCTCTGGAGCCGGAATTTACATGGGTGGCTCTGGGAACCCACTCACTGGGGGACTGGGGACTTGGAAGCTGGCAGTGCTATTATTCACTTTATGGTCCAGATAAGCATAGGTTGACATATGGCCCTTGGCTGGAAATATTAGCTTATTAGGTGATTGCGGGTTGAGGGATTCAGAGCAATAATGTTGGAACAAAGTCTACGAGAATGCTCCCACCCATCCCTTGTGAGACTGCCCCAAACCCCGCCTTCCTGGTCTAATGACTATTCAGCTCCTAACTCTGGGCCAGTGATGCCAGCCTAGTGGTTGGAGGACAGGACCTGGAGTCAGGCTGTCTGGGTTCAAATCCCAGCTTCGCCACTTAGGATTTTGGTGAAACTGAGCTAACTGCTGAAGTTTTCTTGGGGCCCCACCCACCATCTGTATAAAGGGGATGGTGGTACCTAACCCGGAGAAGCACGGTAAGCACAGGATAACCCACCTGCCAGGTGTTTATGACAGCATCCCCAGTCTTCAAAAGTGTCTTTTTTTTTTTTTAAATCACTGATGTTATTCTGCTTGTCTTACCTTGGGTAAGTCCTCACCCCTCTCTGAGCCTCAGTTTTTCCCACCTGTACAACAAGGAAACAAAATAGTTGATGTGAACATATCTGGAACTGTATCCTGGGTCTTGAAGGGACCATGCCTAAATCTGGCAACTCCAACATTCACCAATGCTTGTAGAATGATATTTACAAGGGGTCCTGTCTACTTTTTGGCTCTATGTATCAAAAGCCATAAAAGTGTTCATTTCCTTTGGCTCAGCAACTTTTACTTCTGGAGCTTTTACCTTAGGGGATTAATCATGGGTGTATGCAAAACAGTAACTACAGGCATTTGTGTTGCCGTGTTTAAAATAGAGGGAAAACTGGAAGTTTTCCCAAATGGAACCAATAGGGGATAAGTTAAATAAATGGTCGGGTTAGCAGTAGAATATCTGCAGCTAATTGAACACTGACTGTGTGCCCAGCCTAGGAGGAGCACTTGACACTTTGCATCACATTTAATACCCCAATCACCCTGTTAGGTTGCAATTAGTTCCTCCAGTTTGGCCACAGGGAACCAAGCTTAGGGAAGAGCAAATCGCCCGAACCTGTACAGCTGGCAGATGGCAGAGCTGGGAGTCATCTGGTTGTCTGATACCAAAGCTGGCCTCTTTCTTACCACCCCACACTCCTCACGTTGACGTCAGGAAGATGGCACCAAGAAGGAAAGGATGCACTGATGACTGGCGTGCATGGACAGTCATCTGTGAGATGTAGGTCTTGAGACTGTGAGAATACATGGCCATTCATGACTTGACCTAAGCCCTTACCATTGTACGTATTTATGAGTTTGCCCTGGACCCCCTTGCTCTGGTTTTTCTCTTGTGGGGAAAAAAATCAGCTTTTGTTTATTCCATGGCAACTTCTAAGCTCCAAGATTCTGGTGAACCTGGACCAGGTTTATGTTCCTAGTCTATACTTTGTCCATCCATCTGAACATCCATGGTGTTTATCCAACCACCCATACAACCACTCATCCATCCACCGTCAATCATCTGCATATCTGTATTAGTTTTCTGTTATGGTTGTAACAGATTCTTATGAATTTAGTGGCTTAAAATAACACGCATTTATTCTCTTACAGTTTGGAGGTCAGGAGTCTTAAAGTTCTGTGCCAACATCAAGGTACGGGCAGGGCTGGTTCCTTCTGGAGACTCTGAGGCAATAATTGGTTTCCTTGTCTTTTTTTTTTTTTTTTCAGCTTCTAGTGGCTGCTTGTAGTCCTTACCTTGTGGCCCCTTCCTCCTTCTTCAAAGCACATTACTTGAACCTCTGCTTCTGCCATCACATCATTTTCTCCCCTGTTTCTGACTCTCCCCGCCTCCCTCCTATAACAATACTGTGATTAAGTCAGGCCCACCAGGAATATCTGAGATAATTTCCCTATATCAAGATCCTTAAGTTAATCACATCTACATACGTGCAGAATGTGACACTAACAGATTCCAGGGATTAGAATATGGACATATTTGGGGGATTGCCTTGTTGAGTCTACCATACCATCCGTCCATCCATCCATCCATCCATCCATCTTTTCATTTATCTATTCATCTATTGACTGATGGGTTGATTTATTCATTTATTTATTTTCATCCATCCATTCATTAAATCATCAAATATTTATCAAATACCTTCTATGTACCAGGAACTATGCCAGGCACCAAGTAACAGAACTGAACAAATCAGACACGATCTTCCTTGAAAGAGGTCACAGACAAGTAGAATCATTGAATGAGTAAGCAAATTACTGTGATCACTTCCTGGTCAACAAGGAGTTTTGTTACCTTGCTTTATTTTTCTTCATAGCATTTATCATGACCTGCCAGGACACTGTTATTTTTACTGTTTATAGTATGTCTCCCCACATGCTAGCTCATTTTGTTCTGTGACTACTGAAGCTCTCATTCTAGAAGAGTACCTATTCAATACAAAATTTCTCAATCAGTGAATAAATGGATATATGGGGTGGTTAAGGCTGATATGATCTTGGCTTCACAAGCTTATTGTGTCATAAGGAGAGAGACAATGATAAAGTGTATTGAAATGTCAGGTCAGTTTGGAGGAGACATACAGCATGCAGCAAGGGCCCACAATAGGAAATTTGGTACAGTCTGGAAGTTTCAGACTGGGGAGGAAGAGTTACTTCACTGGAGTCTTGAAGGAAGGGTCAGAGTTTGTCAGGTGACAGGGTTGGGGTGGGACAAGGCACCAAAAACAGCATGTTTGAGAACTTCAAGTTGCAAAAGAATCCTCAAAACAATCAAGTTCTACCCATGAACAGAGCACTTTCCAGTCAGTAAAACTTTTCTCCTTCACTATCTCCTGGCACAATTACAGCACATTTATATGACAAGGCAACCATTTTGCCCCCCATCATATTTCCAGATATAGAAACCAAGTCCCCAGGAAACACACAGCCAGGACGTGGCAGAGTGAGCCCTCCAGTCTTGACTTCAGGGCTGGTTGGCCACAAGGTCCTGCCACTCAGAATTGTGGTCATTGGGCTGGGCTCTATATAACCTGCAGAAAGTGGTGACTGTACCTCACAGATTAGTGGAGATAACCATCAAATGCTTTGTGGATTTTTTAAAAAAATTTTTTTTCCCAACATTTATTTATTTTTGGGACAGAGAGAGACAGAGCATGAACGGGAGAGGGGCAGAGAGAGAGGGAGACACAGAATCGGAAACAGGCTCCAGGCTCTGAGCCATCAGCCCAGAGCCCGACGTGGGGCTCGAACTCGCGGACCGCGAGATCGTGACCTGGCTGAAGTCGGACGCTTAACCGACTGCGCCACCCAGGCGCCCCTGCTTTGTGGATTTTAAGTGAGCTCTGCTTCCAGGGGAGATAGTGACAGCATGAATGCAGATTCTGGGGCCAGGTGGATGGGGTTCCAATTCTGCCTCCATCTTTTCCCCTCTTTATGCTCAGGATATGCTCATCTGGAAAGCAGAAAGGAGACCCAATACTCACGAGTAAGTCCTCAGTAAGTGTAATGTTTCCTTCAACAATACTGGTGAATCCGTCTCATGTAGCCTCTGTACTATGATCTGGGAATGCAGTGTTGACTAGGATAGGCTGTCTAGAACACCTCTCTCCCAGATGGCTTTCAAGGCAGGTGTCTCCTTGTCCCTTTCATGCAATTATTGTGTAATTTTGGACAAATCACTGGGCCACTCCAGACCTCAGTTTGCTCATATTCTCAGTGATCTCTTCAAGTCAGAACTCAAGATCACCTGATTGCAAATGACCCTATGATGGTATGAGACCCTGTGGTTTATGTGTCTACACATTTCCAGAGGTCTAGAGGAGGATCAAGCCAACTGATGATCATGAAATGATTCTGGGGGGTGCATGGGCTTCCTGCAGAAGCCTTTAATCCTGCAGGGGCTCACTGCCCTAAAAGATAGATGACAAGGACAGATTTCTCTGTGACTCTACCAAAAGAGAGAATAAAGCTAGTTTGTAGGCAATGTGCCCGGACATTTGAAAGCTCATTTATAAGAGAGGTTTCCAAATAGTCCATCCTTGAGATGTTGCTTCCTGCTGGGGTCTCTGGGAAATTTATGGCTGTCCCTCTGGGCTAGTGGGAGCTCTTCTCTGTCCAAGTGTGAGGGTACACACAGCACGCAGACAGGAGCTACCAGGGACATCCCTGTGATCGCTGTGCATCACTTACAAACTCTCTTTAGGTGTAAAGTTGTTTGGAGCAAAGCTTTTGTTATGGAAATTCCAGTATTTGGGGGGAGCAGTTTTCTAAGAAACCCAGGAGTATAAGGAGAAGGCTTTCATCTGAGCTCAAGAAAATGACAGATCTGGTGGGGCTGAACTGTGTGAATCGTTCCCCCTCCTTTGACCATCGAGTGAATCCATTAGGTACCATCAGTTCTGTCTGCAGATGCCTCCATACATCTCTCTGGAGTCTGATCGCATCTGGCTACCTTTGGTGCTCCATTTTGGTGCAAGCCATCATCATCTCACGCCTGGGAGGTGGAGAGAGTCTCCTCCCTGTCCCCTTGCTTCTTCTACTCCTGCTCCTCCCCTGCCCTAATCGTTTATCCGCCAGCACTGTGGAGCACTCCTAAAAGAAACTGAAGTCAAATCTCATCTTCCCCTGTTGAAATGTTTCAGTGGCTTCCCAGGGATGAGGTTCTAACTCCTGTCCTTGACCCAGAGGTACGATCTGCCCGTTGGTGATTCCCTGACATCATTCTGCTTTTCTTTCCTTGTAGTTACTGTGCTCTAGCATATGAACCTTTTTTGTTTCCTTGAACATGCCAAAATCTTCTCTATCCCAGGTCCTCTCAAATGCTATTTGTTCCGGGGGAGGGGATGCCTCCTCCCCAACAGCTGGCTGTCACTCACTTTTCCAGTCTCAGCTCACTGGCACTACTTGGAGAAGCTTTCATCAACTACTTCCTCAAGTATTCCCTGCATCAGCACCCAGTTCATGAATCTGTTAGGGCATTTATCATGATTTGGAATGAGCTCTTTGTTGACTTCTTTATCTTCTGTCTTTCCCACTAGATTATAAGCTCCATGAAGGCAGAGATCGCAGCACTTCTGCCCACTGCTGTCTCCCCAACTCCAGTCCCCAAGCCTTTATTTTCCATCCATATACCACAGGAACAATGATGCCATAATCATCTGCATCATTATGAAGGCAGCTAATGTCCCCAGGACCCAGATGTAATCATGGATGTGGAAATATCTTCACAGATTGGAGAGGTGCATTGGAAGGAGAGGAGGTCCATGCTTCTGTGAGCATGGTACCTTTTGACCTCCATTTGCCTGAGAAGTTCTGAGCTCAAGAATGTGACTTCAGTGTGGTGGGGCTGAGATGGGTGGGGTCTTTGGAATCAGACTTGGATCAAATCTGTTTTTTGTTTTTTGTTTTTCTTTCTTAACACTGGATGCCTCCAGGTAAACGGCCTCATGTCACTGAGCCTCTGTTTTCTTATGTGCCTACATGGTGCTCATAACACCTATCTTTTTTTTTTTTAATTTTTTTTCAATGTTTATTTATTTTTGGGACAGAGAGAGACAGAGCATGAATGGGGGAGGGGCAGAGAGAGAGGGAGACACAGAATCGGAAACAGGCTCCAGGCTCCGAGCCATCAGCCCAGAGCCTGACACGGGGCTCGAACTCACGGACTGCGAGATCGTGACCTGGCTGAAGTTGGACGCTTAACCGACTGCGCCACCCAGGTGCCCCTAATAACACCTATCTTAAGCTTAGATAGCTCTTGGAGCTTCATAATGGGCCATAGAAGAGTCTCAGTAGACATCAGTGCTCGTGTCCTGTGCTCATCCTTGAGACGACTCCATATTCAGTTCAGTGAATGTGGTTTGGCATCTGTGAGAGCTTGAAGATCTCTTCCAATTCTAAGATGCATGGAAATTATCCTGATAATCTGATCTTAAAGTACCCCAGGTCCAACCTAGAAGTCATACGAAGGGACAAAACTCAGTGTGACATCTCAATGTGGATGAGGAATTCTGAAGTTAACCATGTTCTTCTTTATTTTTTTAATGTTTTTATTTTTGAGACAGAGAGAGACAGAGCATGAGCAGGGGAGGGGCAGGGAAAGAGGGAGACACAGAGTCTGAAGCAGGCTCCAAGCTCTGAGCTGCCAGCGCAGAGCCTGACATGGGGCTCGAACTCATGAGCTATGAGACCATCACCTGAGCTGGAGTCGGACGCTCAACCGACTGAGGCACCCAGGCACCAATCTTCTTCTTCTTCTTTTTAGTGTTTATTTATTTTTGAGAGAGAGAGAGAGAGAGAGAGAGAACAGAGGATCTGAAACATGTTCTGTGCTGACAGCCGAGAGCCGATGCAGGGCTTGAGTTCATGAACCGCGAGATCATGAGCTGAGCTGAAGTCAGATGCTCAACAGACTGAGCCACCCTGGCAGACCCAACCAGCCATGTTCTCCTTAATCTTCCCCCCCTCCAACAGTGCACCCACCAACCTGCCAACCCCTGTTGCGTGAGGAGCCCAGTGACTGAGCCAGTTCAACCACTTAGGGGTGAAGAGCAGCTCCTTCAAAATACATGTCTACTCGACTTGGAATGTGACCCTATTGGAATAAAGCTCTTTGCAGATATAATTAAGGTGAGGATCTTGAGATGAGATCATCCTGGATTGGGACAAGCCCTAAATTTAATGATGAGTTACTTAGAAGGGGAGAGAAGAGGAACAGACACTTGAAGATGAATGTCATGTGGAGATGAAGGTAGAGATGGAAAGATGTGCCCATAAGACAAGGACGGCCAGCAACCACCAGAGGCTAGGAGAAAGACCCTGAGCAGATGCTCCCTCAGAGCCTCCGGAAGGAACCAACCCCGCGGACACTTTTTGATTTCAGACCTCTAACCTGCAGCACCATGAGGCAATAAATTTCCGCTCATCTAAGTCATCTGGTTTGTTGTAATTCACTACAGCAGTCCCAGGATATTGATACAGTGACTTTGGCCAACCTGGTTGGACTCTGGAGCCTCCGTTTCTTCATCTGTAAAGTGGGTGTGCTTGTAGTCTCTATTCTCGAGAGGAATTGAGAGAAAACTGATGTGCAAATGCATTAGACACTGGCACACAGCTGACATTCAATAGATTGTGGTTGTTATTAACAGTTACGATTACAGAAGAGCCGTTCTCTCAGCGTAAGCCAAAGCCTCCCCTTGCTTCCCCTCCCCCAGCAAGAGGTGGGAGTAGGGAGGGAGGGTGACTGTCCTCTAAGTGCCAGTGTGAGGTGCTCACCTGCCTCCTTGTCGTCCCAACCCTGCTGCCTCTGCCTCCATTCCATCAACCACATCCCAGCCCCCTCTGTACCATTGGCATTTCCTTAATATTCTTTGGATGCATTCATTCTCAGGAGGAGAAACATTTTCTTCGAAAACAATACCAGGGAGCAATTACGAAAACGCAGCTCATGGTGATAAATGTTAAGGACGCCTATGCTCTGCCAGTCTTCCGCTTTCTCTATCTTTCCATCCCTCCCTCCCTCCCTTTAGTCTTCCCCCTCCCTCTTTTTATTGGAATGGCCATCTTTCAAATGTTTAACAGATTTGCGAAAATAATTCCCCCAAGAGGCATTCATTCCATAGGAACACGCAGAGGAGGGCGCACGGGCAGGGAGCAGAGCCATAAATCGAACGTCGCCAGCCTGCGACACGCCAGCCCAGGGCGGGCCCAAAGTCATAACTTTCTCCTCGTCCCTCCCCTCCTGCCCACGCCCGGGCCCCTGCCCAGCACCAATTCTATTTTCAGAAAGGCTCCCTTGACCCGTGGGTCCTTCAGCCACAACAGAGGTGGCGCCGGCTGGAATCCAGGCGTGAAATTATGAAAGAATGGGGCAGACGCTGCCTCCACTTGTGCACTGGCCTCAGATGTGAAATTGCCGTTTTTTTTCTCCCCCCTCGCACCGGCCTGTCTCATGCGGGGCGGAAAAGATTGTATTTATCACCTGTCAGGATCTGCCAGAACTGAGTTACGTGAGGCAGGACAGCATAAAATTATCATACACAAGCATGAAATTACAAAATCGCTCGGAACTGAACAACAAAATTATTTCATTTCGGAGGGAGGCCATCCCATTTTTTAGCTCTGACACCTTGACTGCCAAACTTTGAATTGAAATTGAGTGTGAGGGCCATGGAATAGAGACAGCAATAACAAGCAGTAGCATGTAAACTAGCCATGCAGACATACTACATTAATGGCCCCGAAACCTCCCACCAGAGATATGTAACTAAATAAATGTCACATGTCCCAGTTACTCAACTTGCCTTCCACAACTAGAAGTGACTTAAACCAATGTCAGAGCCCCGGTCCAATGTCGGAGGGTTCCTGGGAGGGACTGGTCAGGGTTGTATTTTTTTAATCCACAGAGTGATGCCCCGATGAAATAGAAAGCATGCGGTCTTTGGAGTCATGCGTGTGTACGTTTGGAGGCCAGCCCCAACCGTAACGAGCTGTGTGGCACTGAGCAGGTTTCTGAACCTCTGTTTTATCATGTGTATAAGGAACACAATCACAGGTTGTTGTGAGGACAAAAATGTCTCATACGTAGTGTCCGGCACATAAGTTTTCAGTACAGGATTGCAAGGGTTGGGACAAATGGGTTACCCATCTCTTTCCTCCTTCAAAAACATTTTTTTTTTTGTTGCTATTTTTACATTCTATGGTGAAAACATTTGTCCAAGAAGCTTTTATTAAGCATGGGGGAGAAAAAGAGCCGTGACAGTAATTTGTGTTTAGATGTAAAACAAAGTTAGGTTGGATTATTGATTATTGCTCCTGATTTTTTCCACCCTTCCCTGTACCTGTATGCTTTGCCATGTGACTTTACAGCCCCTCCCACTGGAAATGGGATTTATTTCTTCTTCCAATTGTTGTTAGATGTGTCATGGGACTTATTTTGACCAACAGCCTGTAAGCAGACATGATACAAGCAGATACTTTAAATATACTATGTGGTCTGGCTTGGCCTCTTTCACTGATGCTATTTGCTAGAGAACAGCATGCTCAGGTAGATGCTGGTCCGTGGAGGAAGAGAGTCAAACAGAACAGCCTAGCATCAAGCCCAGCTGCCCTGTAGATTGGTGAGCAAAGGAAATAAATGCTTGCTGGCCGTTGAGATGTTGGGGATTGTTTGTTACACAGCAAAAACTGACTAATAAGGTAGCTAGACTCAGGTGATTATAAACAGAGTTTTGCCTTCATGAATGTCTTTCTGAACACTTAAAATTCTTATAAGACTCAGGCAATCTTTAGTGAGAAGAACTGCCTGTGAATTGCAGTATTTCTAGTGTCTCTGTCTTCTGCACTTTAAACGCCAATGTTCCCCCATCAATATGGGAATGAGTCTAGGACTGTGGGTCTCCACTCTAGCAGACTCAATACTCTCTTTTCATTACCTATATTTTATAACACCCACTTTACTATTCTGAAATGAAATTCATGCATTTCATCTTCATACACGCGTAATTTCAAAAAAAAATCAATATAATGCCCTAACTGTAATATAAAAGAGGAATAAAATGAAAGCAATTTATAATAAAATAATATCTATTTCAATATGTAAATTATCGGGAAGCCACTATATGCCAGGAGACATAATGAAGCAGTCTGATGCTTGTACCTGCTTATAATGAATAAGTTGGGATTTCAGACAAATATTCAGTTGAATATTGTCGACATTTTTCTCTATATTTGACATTTTGAAATAAGAACTAAATTAGTATATTCATATGTATGGGTGCCATCCCCGTGAGCGGGGACTTCTGCAAATGTCGACCCACACAGGTTTGTTGTGGCAGCAGCTCATGTTCCACGAGCGGCTTTAAGACCAATGCCTGGATTTTCCAAAACGCGAAACAACTTTTGATAGAATTTTGGGTAAAGCAGAGTACTGCCTTCCTCCACTTCACAACGGATGGCTGCTGCATTTCAGGAAAATCCCTGTAAGGTAAAGCTGTACAGTTAAAAAAAAATGTTTTGCTGTATTTAAGATGATGTAAATTCCAGGCTCAGGTAATTATGAAGTAGGACCTTTGCCTTTACCTTTCGAACGTCCAGAAAGGGCACTCAACATTCTCAAAGGACTTGGGACCATTCTTGGCACAGGACTGTCCCAGGCATTTCATATCCGGCATGGGTGATCTAATCCTTCCCAGCCTCTAGGACAGGCTTTCTCAACCTTGGTGCAACCGACATTTTGGGTTGGGGCGGGGGTGGCTGCCCTATGCATTCCGGGCTAGATACCAGTGGCACCTCCTGCTCAGGTTGTGACAACCAAAAATATTTCCAGGTATTGCCAAGCGTCCCACAAGGGGGCAAAATATCTCCCTATGGAGAACCACTGGAGCAGGACCGTGCAAAAAGCTCTCCCCATCACCATTCATTCCCCAGATTCCCCTTGGAGAGGGCACTTGGCACTCCCTCCATTAAGAAACATCTGTCCAGGAAGCCCTGGGTTCCATCATGTCATTTCATCGCAGGACAAGGCACTGAGTACCTCCAATAAGCCAGGTGTCGTGGGTACAGTGATGGATGTGACGGGTCTTTTTTTTTTTTTTTAAGTTTATTTATTTATTTTGAGAGAGAGAGTGTGTGTTTACAAGTGAGGGGGAGGGGCAGAGAGAGGGGGCAAGAGAGAATCCCAAGCAGGCTCCGTGCTGCCAGCGCAGAGCTCTGTGAACCGTGAGATCATCACTGGAGCCAAAATCAAGAATCAGCCGCTTAACCAACGGAGCCCCCCAGGTGCCCCGGATGTGGCTGTTCTTTAACTCAAAGAGCTCAGCCTGGAAGTCGCCCCTGGCTCCTCTCTGCATCTCCTGCATCCACCTCGCACATCCCACCCCAGCCTCATCCCGTCTGTTCTAACTACGGATCTCAACTCGAATTTGTCCACTTCTCTCCAATCCATCCACTCTGTGGCTAGAGTCATCATGTTAAGTTACAAATTCAGAAATTTGATTCCATCTCCCTCCTCCTGAAAACTCTTTCCTGGGTTCTGTTACATTTAAGAAAAAAGGGAAAACAAGACGAAACAAAAGCCCCTACCGTGGTCTGCAAGGCCATGGGTCCAGTCTTGCCACCTCCCCACTCTTGTCTGCCAGGCGTTGTGAACTGGGGCTGGCATGTAGGAAGCCTTGAATGCCCAGCTAAGGAATGGTCAAACCTCAAAGCCGGATGACCCTTTCAGAGCATGTGGTCCTCCGATGGCTGTGTCTAGCAAGGTTGGACCTTCTTCTGAGGGCATGCTGTCCCCTGCAGATCCCTCAAAAAGGGAAAAAGGGGCAGGACTTAGATTGTTCTAAGATGAAACGAGAGAGAAGAGGGGCAGAGGAAGGGGTGCAGCACCTACCTGAAGTTCCAAGGCAGCTTCTCCTGATTCCTTTCCTCTGCTGGGATAAGACTTCCCCATCCATTCCGTCTTCTCCATGCCTGACATGGTGGGTAACTGCAAGGGGTTATCCCCAGTTTACAGATGGTGCCACTGAGCCTCAGGAAGAGAAAATTCCTTGCCCGAGACCGCTGAGTTGGTGCCAGAGCTGAGATCTGAATCGCATCCTCCAAGGACTTAGCCAGATTGCCAAAGGTACTCATGTGATGACCACAAGACTCTCCTTAATGGTTTTCTCAAGTCTGTTCTGGCCACACCCCACTCCACAGCAGAGGTATTGTAGAAAGTGCAGATCTGACCATGTTAGTGCGTGTCTTGCCCTTTCCACTGTATTTAGGACTAATCTGTAGCAGGATCCACACAGCCTCATGAGATTTATCCCTACCTACCTCTCCAAACCCATCTCTCTACCTTCTCCTCCCTCCATCATTGAGACTCAGGCCTCCAAGCCATCTCTTGGCAACTTGATCCTGCCACAGGGCCTTTGCGTATGCTATTCCCTTTGCCTCCTTCAGAGGGTTTTGCCTTCTGCTCTCTTGAACCTCAGATTAAGCATCGCTTCTTTGTGCAAATTTCTCCCCTCCCCCGCATGTCTCCCTTGGTCAGAGTCAGGTCCATTCATCACATGCGTTCGTGCAGTAGTGTGCCTCTCCTATTTCCATGGTTAGAGTTTATTTTATTTTACATTTTTAACATTTTACTTTATTATTTGAGAGACAGGGAGAGACAGAGTGAGAGCAAGGGAGGGGCAGAGAGAGGGAGACACAGGATCTGAAGCAGGCTCCAGGCTCTGAGCTGTCAGCACAGAGCCCGACGCGGGGCTCGAACCCACGAACGTGAGATCATGACCTGAGCTGAAGTCAGACACTCATCCACAGTTAGCTTTTAATCTCATCGCCTCCACTAGGATATAAGCTCCACAAGGGCAACAACTCTGCTTGCTTTGCTCATACTAGATTCCATAGCCTAGCACACAGTAGGCGCTCAATAAATGCCGGATCAGTGAATGAAGGCATCCTACGGTCTCTCAGAGTCCTGTGCACTCTCGTCCCCACCCACCACCTCAACGTTTGGTTGGCACTGACCTGAGGGGCCTCCTTCTACCCCTTGGCTGGGCCCAGATAGTCCTTCCGGGGGACATGGTGTCCGGGGCCCCAGAGCCAGTGGCTGTTGGCGTCCAGGTGTGCAGGGGCTGCAGACGCTCACGGGGGAGAGCCGCAGGCTGCAGCGGGCAGCGATGCTGTCATTTTGCAGAGCGCTAACAGCTACAGGTACTGGTCACAGGCCATTGCCCCCAGCCTTCGCCACGTAAATCCTCCACTAACGATTTGTATAAACTTCTGTTACACGTGTTATTTATCACTGCAAATAACTTCGCAGTGGGTTGGACCGTGCGCTTCGTTCACTCACCCACACGCCTCAGGGAAAGGCAGGGACTGGGGGGGATGGGGTTCCTGCAGTCAGACTGCCTGGATGGGTTCCCGGCTTCCATTCCCACTTACTAGCTGTGTGGCCTTGGACAAGACCCTATCCCTCTCTGTGCCTCAGTTTCCTCTGTTCAGTAGGGATAATATAGTGCTCACTTTGAAGGGGGGCTGGGAGGATGAAGGGAGTGCAGATAAATCACTCATGGGGGGCTGGACACATAGTAAGTGCTCAATGAAGTTTAGCTCTCGCCGTCATCACCATCATCATCATCATCGTCCCACACAGGACATCTAGGGAACAGCATCCCTCCCCATAAGGCTGTTAGTTCCAAAGAGAAGGGACTCCATCTCACTGAATCCCCAGCACACGTCCTGGCACATAGTAGATGCTCAACTAATCCTTGTTAATTACATGAGATGAAACAGATTCGAGCTCAGAATTCGCTCCAGCACTTGGCTAGGCGAATAAAAAGGCTAGACTCACCTGTTCTTATGCCCGGTTTCCGGTTGGTGCAGGTGGTGGCCTCACCCTAACCAGGTGAGGGACCTTAGGTAAGTCGCCTCCCTTGCCTGAGCTTTGGCCTCCTCATCTTTAGCGTATGAAGGACGTGATGGCTTTCCTGCACTGTCCGTCTGGCGTTTGAAGAGTCAAGTGGGATAATGATGTGGAGCTCTTAGCTCAGGGCCTGGCATGCTGTGTTCGCTCAGTAAGTGGAGGGTTTGATCATTCATTCAACCAGTGGACTTCACTGGGTATCGCTATGTGCCAGGCACTGTACTACGAACGGAGGACAGGTCAGTGACCAAAGCCCTGCCCGCAGGGGTGAGGGGTGAGAAACATGACACATAGCAAACCAGTAATATAGAAGGTCAGGAGGTAAAGCCACCGGCTTAAAAAAGAGTGGCAGCCTGGGTGGCTCGTTCCATTAAGCGTCTTGATTTTTGTCTCAGGTCATGATCTCAGGAAATTGATCCTTCCATTGGGCTCATCCTCTCTCTTCCTCTTCCCCCTGCCCCTCCCCCTTTCACATGTGCAATTACTCTCTAACAAAACAAAAGGAAAGAAAAGATCAAGGTGAGGGGGTCAGAGGTGAGCACTCAGGAGAGATGCCATTCAAACAAAGACTTGAAGAAGATGAGGGGGTGATATTCCCCAGTATCTGTGGGAAAGGCCCTTCAGGCAGCATGCACAGCACATGCAAAGGCCCTGAGGCAGGCACATGCCTGTTTAAGAAACAGCAAGAAAGTCAGCGTGTCTGGAGCAGTGAGTGGGAAAGGGAAGTGAGGTCCGCGAGTTAATATGAATCTGGATTGTGCACAACATTGTGGGATGTCGTAAAGACTTTGGCTTTTGAAGGGATGGCAGCTTTGTGTGTGTGTGTGTGTGTGTGTGTGTGTGGTGGGGGGGTTCCTGAGTAGAGGAGTGACAAGATCAGGCTTCTATTTTGAAAAGGCCACTCTGGCTGCTGTGGGAAGAATTCACTGGTGGGGGGGGGGGTCAAGGGCAGAAGCAGGAGATCAGTTAGAAGGTCACTGCAGTGACCCTGGTGGGGGCCATGGAGGCTGGGTGATGCCTCGGCAAGTCTGCCCCAGGCTTAAAGGAGGGAGGGCGCTTTGCTCTGGCTGAGGCACCCAATAGGTAGAGCTCAGTTAGGCTGACGAATCCTTGTCCAGTTTGAGGATGGGCGACGCGGTCTCCTGAAGCTCTGCATGCCTCTGGGACACAGGTGATCTCTTCCGCCAGGCTCCAGGTCTGCCCGTGTCACACTGGCCCCCCTCCCAGCCCTCCGCCTGCCCCTCCACTCCCAGCCTGTGTGGGCACCTGGGCTGCCTTGCACCAGCGCTTGGCCCACAGCTGCCCTCAGGGGCCAGCAGCTGGCCCGGAGGAGAGTGTGTCTGGGGCCTGATCCCTCTTGGGGGGTTTGTTGTGGGCTTTGGGCCACTTCTGCCGGGAGGGCTATGCTCCCCCCCCACCCGGCCCCCCCCCCCGCAGGCTCTGCAGGAGAATCCTTCCTTGCCTCTTCTGAGCTTCTGGGGGTCGCTGGAAATCCGTGGTGCTCTCTGGCTTGTAGACACATGGCTCCACTTACTGCCTCTGTCTTCACGCGGCTGTCTGTGCTGTGTGTGTGCCCGTGTGTGCACCTCTGTATGCCTCCAAACCTCTCTCTTTTTATAAGGTCCTTGGATTTAGGGTCCACCTTAACATGGCATGACTTCCTAACTTGATGGCATCTGCCAAGGCCCTATTGACGAATAAAGTCACATTCACGGGTACCAGGGGTTAGAACTTGTACATATCTTTTAGGGGGACACAGTCCAACTCAGGCCACCATCAGCTCTCAGTTCCCCTCGCTGGTCTCCCCACCTCAGCCTCTGCCTGTCCCGTCCAGCCTTTTCCCCAAGACCAGAGGTCTGTCTAAACCATCTGGGAAAGCCATTACCTTGCTTGACAGCCATCCATGGCTCCCCCGTGCCCTCCCCATATGGTCCTCCCTCCTTACCATGTAATTTAAGACCTTGCTGCTCTGGTCCTTATAGATGTCCCTCTTCTCTTGGTTTGATCTCTCTGTCTTAGCTCAGTGGTTCTCACCCCTGGCAACTGGAGACTTCCAAAGCATACCCATGTCTGGGCTCCTAGACTCGTTATTCAGGGGCCCTGGGGGTAGAGGCTGGTGTAAGTTGCAGAGGCTTCCGAGTGACTGCAATGCATAGTGAGGGCTGAGAACCAATGCTGTGCCAGTGGTTGTCACACTGAGAGGCTTGGAGTCCCCTGGGGGGCTCGTTATACCCCCTTCCCCCCCCCCCCCCCCCGCCAAGTCTGTTCAGCAGGTCTGAGGAGGGCCAGGGAATGTGTTTTCTCTAGTAAGCTCCCAGGTGATGCTGTTACAGAAAACCCTTTACCAGTTTCTCAGACTTGTCACTATTGGTGTTTGGGCTGGGAAATTCTTTGTAGTGGGGTTTGTCTTGTGCATTGTGGGATGTTTGACAGCATCCTTGGCTTCTACCCAGTAGATGCCAGTAGTATTCCTCCAATACACTTGTGATAGCTGGAAACATCTTCAGAGATGGCTAAGCTGCCCCCACCCCACCACCTCCGTTGAGAAGCAGCGGGCTATAGGTAATCTCATAAGTGCCTCAGGGCCCTTGCACATCCTGCTCCTTCTGCAGAACACTCTTTTCCTAAGTCTTTCTGTGGCTCCCTTTTGCTGGCCTGTCAGCTCTCAGCTTGTCCAGAAAGGCGTTCCCTGACTACACCCGGCCCCCGCCTGGCTTTTGTGTCTCTTTGGTCCTCCCCCAGCCTCTGTGATGGCGAAACCCAAAAGGGATGCCTCGGAGCTGAGCAAAGTAGCTGGATGCGGCGTGGGTGTGTGAAGGCAAGTTCACTGTGGTCAGGCCAGAATGGAAAGGCTTCTGGAGGGAGGGCAGTGGAATTGCCAAGGGTGGGTAAGAGTTGGATAAGCCAAGAGGAGTCGGGAAGACGCTGCCCTCAGGGAACCTTGATGTGTGAGCGCGGAAGTTGGAAAGGCAAGGGGTTTCCTCATCCGCAAAATGGGGCCAATACTTACTGCTGCTTCATAGAGTTTCTGGGCAGAGCTAACAGGGTAGAGGGTGCCCCTTATGTGGTATAGAAAGGTGCCCAGCAAGGGTTGAGGAGACGATGACTGTGGTGGTGTGGAGAGCCAGTGCAGCGGAGGAGGGGCTGGCTGAGAGAACCACAAATGGGGTGGGCTTCAAGGCCACGCACGGAGGGTGTGAGTAGAGTGGGGCAGGGGGCGTGGAATGGGGCATCCTGGCAAGACAGTTAGAGGCAGGGAGTGAAGGGAAGTGTAGCAGGCAAGGCTCCGGCAGGGAATCTTTCCACTGGCTAATTTGAGGAGGACGAGTAAATGGACTGTTTACTTACAGGAGGAGGGACCAGCACCCAGGGGTTGGTAAGAGCGGGGAGCTTTTACCACCTCCAGGACTGAAGTGAGAGGTTTCTAGAACCACAAGGTGGAGAAACCGGGCCAGTTAGCTCAACATGACTTTCCTGGAAGGGAGCACCCCAACCTCCTATCTCCCCAGCTCCTGCTGGGCCGTCCATTGGCTAGACCCAGGGGCCCTCGGATATGGTCCACACAGGTGGATCCCCAGTGCGGAGAGCGAGCTGGGCAGAGAAGGGCAGGGAGGGGGTCTGATGAGGCAGTGGGAAAATGTCCAGCACACAGACTAGCAGGGGACGCGGGAGGGGATGGCTTTGCTTCAATGGAAAGTGCCTGAGGCCAGCTGGACGGCCCCTGGAGTGAAGTAGGTGCCTGTTTACGCAGGTAAGCCGTCCTCCTCCAGTGAGCCTAGGAACTGGGGGCTGGAGATGGTGGGTCCTCCCCTCACCCGCGGGTCTCTCCAGCTTCTGTTTCCAGGCATCGGGAGATGCCCTGTGATTGGGGGCACTGAGGTGGGGCTGGCCCGGGTTTGGGTTCCGGCTCCGCACCTTGCATGATGCCGATCCTTTCTGCACACTGTGTCTTTTCCTCTCACCGGTCACTTTTGGAGCTCCGTTTCTATGGACTGAGTGTCTGTGTCTCCCCAAAACTCGTATGTCAGAACCTAATCCCTAATGTGATGGTATTAGGGGGTGGGGCCTTTGGGTGGGAGGTTAATCCCCTCCTGAATGGGATTAACGCCTTTATAAGACTCAGGAGAGAGATCGCTTCCTCTCTCTGCTCTCTGCCATGGAGAATTCGAGAAGTCTACAACCCAGAAGAGGGCTCTCCCCAAACTCCTCCCACCCCCAGACTGGCGCCCTGATCTCGGACTTCCAGCCACTGCACCTGTATGATGTCCACTTTATGCTACTTTATAACTCATTGTTTTGGTTGATAATTCGATAAATTCTTGTCTTCCTGCTGGCTCACGATGTAGCGAATTCGGGTTTTTTTCTGGACCCCAGGACATATCCCAGCAACTCTTGGTGCCTGGGGCTGAAAACAAATCAGTATAAAATAAAATCAAACCAAATCAAACCAATGCAGGGAAACTCTCTTTACTAGGGAGGGAGCATTCCCCCGTGCTGAGATTTTACCAATAACTGTGGGCCTAAAGCCAGATCACGGCTCTGAATTTGAAGAGAAGCGACCTGATGTTCTGTGACGGGGAAGGAAAACGCAGCCTTTCCCGTCTTCTGCACACAGGCCAGCACCTTCCGGCAAATCCTAAGCCCCCAGCCCCCAGCCAGGCACACAAGGCCTCCTGGAGAGCATCTTCAGAGTTCGTTACAGTTGGGGACCAGAGCCACTCACCCTGCAGGGAGTGGCCTGGGATCCCTTGTCCAACCTCCTCTTCCCACAGACCCAGGGAGCCTCTGAGACTTCCCTTGGATATTTTACGCAGGAGAAGAAGCCTGCAAGGTGATAGAGGGAGGGCCTGGCTTCCGGTCTACAGTCCCCATTTTACAGATGAGAAAATTGAGGCTCAGAGTGGTGGGGATATGCAGCCAACGTGACCATAGACCTGGCCGCCTCAAACCCGAGCATTTGCCTGTCATTGGCCGGAGCACCTGACAGGAAAGAGCTAGGGGCAAGACAAGGGGGTCCCTATGTGGCTTCCCACCTGGACGTCATGGGTTTCTGGCCAGAGCATGGGTTGGGTTGGAGGTCTGGTCTGAACTGCAGGCCAGGGGAGGGTTTCTGCTATGACTGACTTCTTCGCACTGGTGACCCCAGTTGGATCGACAGTCCACTTTCCGGCCATCCTCATATTCTGGAAGCATGGGGCTCTTTGCCCCTGCCCAGGCAAGACAGTTTTGGCACCAATAATGTTGTGAGTGTGGCCTCCCTGGTGTGCTGTCTGAAGTTCCCTTTGTGCTGGAGGCTGAGCCCCGGTGTCTTCCCTGGAGCAGGGGGACATGTGCCTGGCTTTGCCCGTCCCCTTGCACAGCATCACCCTACCCTCCCGCTTCCTGTCACCCCAAGCTGCTGCCTCCTTCTTCTGTCCTGGCCCCCACAATGGCACTTCATGCAGGCCAGTTACCTGCCCCTTTTAAAAGTATTTACTTAA
>NW_024412645.1:4552019-4621044 GCF_014898765.1 Herpailurus yagouaroundi | reverse complement strand
CTCTCTCTCTCTCTCTCTCTCAAATAAATAAACATTAAAAAACTTTTAAAAAAGTATTTACTTGGGGCGCCTGGGTGGCGCAGTCGGTTAAGCGTCCGACTTCAGCCAGGTCACGATCTCGCGGTCCGTGAGTTTGAGCCCCACGTCGGGCTCTGGGCTGATGGCTCAGAGCCTGGAGCCTGTTTCCGATTCTGTGTCTCCCTCTCTCTCTGCCCCTCCCCCGTTCATGCTCTGTCTCTCTTTGTCCCAAAAATAAATAAAAACGTTGAAAAAAAAAATTAAAAAAAAAAGTATTTACTTAATGAAGCACTTATTAACTTTCTCTCTGTCTCTTTTTTTTAATGTTTATTTATTTTTGAGAGAGAGAGAGAGAGAGACAGAGCATGAGCTGGGGAGGGACAGAGAGAGAGGGAGACACAGAAGCCAAAGCAGGCTCCACAGGCTCTGAGCTGTCAGCACAGAGCCTGACACGAGGCTCAAACCCACGTACCGGGAGATCATGACCTGAGCGGAAGTCAGACGTTCAACCAACTGAGCCACCCAGGCGCTCCTAGCTTTTTCTCTTTTTAAGAACAAGTCATGTGCATTATAGAAAATGTGCAGAGGGGCACCTGGGTGGCTCAGCATCCGGCTCTTGGTTTCGGCTCAGGTCATGATCTCATGGTTCGTGGCCTGGAGTCCCGCATCAGGCTCTGTGCTGGCAGCACAGAGCCTGCTTGGGATTCTCTCTCTCCCCTGTCTCTTTGCCCCTCCCCTGCTCGCTCGCTGTGTCTCTCCCTCAAAATAAATAGATAAACTTAAAAAATTAAGTAAAAAAAAGAAAACATGTAGAAAAATTCCATTCCATTCTTTCATCAAATAGTCATTGTGCACCTACTAACTGTCAGTGCTAAGCCAGATGCTGTCCTATAGGGAGCCGTCCCTGCCTCAGTGACTTATAGGTTATGGAATTGGGGGAAGAAAGTTTTTAAATATCCTTTTTTCTACTTGCCAGAGAAAGCGACCATTGGCATTTTGCTCTATGTGCCTCAAGGATCATTTCCCCATAAAATTTATACTTATACATATAAATACGCGTTTAAATAGTATATAGCTTTAAAATATAGCATCATACCGTACATATTACTCTGTAACTTGCTTTTCTCACGTGATAATTTTTTTTCCACTTGAGAATTGATTGTGAACGCCGTGTCACGTCCACACATTTTTACTGTTGTCACTCACAAAATGCCGAGAGGAACGGGAGAACTTTTCCCAGGGTTCAGCTCTTCCAGATTTTATCCCTGCTGTTGCTGCTCTGGAAAAGAACGATGCGGGCGGGCAGGCATGGTGGTGGGTGGGGAGATAGGGACAGCACCCCCAAGATATGGCCCCTCCTCTTCAGGGACACATCCCGGACCCGCTCCTTTAAGGTGGGAATTGGTATCCTCAGTGGGGGCATTTCCGACTCGACTCAACGGAGGACTTTGAGGCAGAGAATACAAATACCCCGAGGAGGCAGCTGCCTGGGTTACAGCTGGGTCCCCAAGGGTCTAGCATTTGAGCCCCAGACCTAAGAAGCAAAGCCAGGAGTGTGAGAGGTGGGCTTAGCTCCTCGGCCAAGCTGCCCATTTTGTGGGTGGGGCCACTGAGACCCAGGGAGACTCACAAGGTGCCTGAGCCAGGTCTCCAGCCCCCAGCTTAGTACTCTCTCTCAGGGTGATTGGCTGGAGGCGTTTCTCTTCCCAAAATAGGAAGGTGCCATCTTTACATCAGCATTTTGGAAACTCACAGCATACATAAAAGCCCAAGACAGGCACGTTCCAGGAAGAATAAATTGCTGGAAGGCATAAGCCATTGACGGAGACTGAATAGAGAGAGAACAATTTTGGTTCTTCTAAAGCCCTCTGGCTCAGGGGCCGTCTTCCCCCGGGGTTGGGAGGGCTCACAAGAGGAAGGGTGTCCCTTCAGGAAGGGCAGCTGCAGACGGTCCTTTCTGTACCCTCCCCACAGAGGCAGTGAAGTTGAGCCGCCACCCTGGGATCTGCAACTCGCTCCAGATCTGTTATCTGACACTTCCTGGCTGTGTGACCCCAGGCAAGTGGCTTCACCTTTCTGAGCTTCAGTCTCACCCTCCATACAATGGGGTTGATAATGTCTCTCCAACAGGGTCGTGTCAGGGGTGTCGATAAAGTCTAATAAATGCCTCGTGTATGGGAAGGGCTCAGTTAAAATTAGATATGATATAGTCAACTACTAGGAGGCCATATATCTTTATGTCTTAGAAGAACACAGCACTGGGAACAGGTGACCCGAGCTCTATGCTCCGTTCCTGTGTGACCTTGGACAAATTAGCCTACCTCTCTGGACTTTTATTTTCTGACCTGCAAAATGGGGATAATAGAATCTACGTGGAGTGACTGCCCACATGGAATAATTAAGATAATTACGACACCTAAGGAGTGTAGCTAAGCACTGGGCGGGTAGGCGGTACTCAGTGCTATAGCTGTTGTTATATTGACGGTGGTGTTGTAATTATAACTGCCACTTTTTAAAAAAAATGTTTTCTTCATTTATTTTTGAGAGAGAGAGTACAAGTGCACTGAGAGGGGGAAGGGCAGAGGGACAGAGAGAGAGAGAGAGAGAGAAGGAGAGGGAGAGAGAATCCCAAGCAGACTCCTCACTGTCCGGTCACCGTGAGATTGTGACCGGAGCCGAAATCAAAAGTCGGACATTCAGCCAACAGAGCCACCCACGTGCCCCTATTACTACCCTTTGAGAGCAAGAAAGACTCCCCGCCTTCTAGCTGTTTACTTAGCCCAGGTCTGGTCGGGGGGGCTCGTTAAGGGAACTACATTCACTGAGCACCTACTATGTGGCGGGTGCTGAGCTGGGGGATTGCACATGCTGTATTTCACGTAATCTTTGTAAAGCTGTTGAAGTCGGGAATCCTCCCCTACGCTGTTACCACAGAGGGAGAAAGTGAGGCCCCAAGAGGTGAAGAAACTTGCCCAAAGTCAGAGAGGTAGAAAGAGACGAGCTGGCATTTGAACCCAGACCTGCCTGGCTCCAAAATCTTAACTCTTCCTGGCTACACAGTGCAGAGCTACAACATTTCTCTCATCACCGCAAGTTCTATTCGACAGCACCGCTCTGGAGGCAGGAGAAGAAGATGCAGGGGAATGCAAACAGAAGGTTAAGTGTGAAAAGTTCTATGAAGTAAGAGTGGCAAACACCATCAACCACAAGGACGCGAGCAGCTACCGCAGTCACTTGTTGGTAAAGAACTTGATGATTTGCAAAATCCAGCTGTACCCCTTTGTGGTTTGAACACCTTGCTGAGTAGGAATTTGAATCCTATTTTACAGATCTGGAGACTGAGGCTCAGAGAGAGGTGAAGAGACTCACCCAAGGGGAAGTCTTTGCTGCTGCTCTTCTCAGGGTGCGGAAAGGTGGCATCGGAAGCCAAGACTCCTTGTCCCTCAATCAGGAAATGCCCACCACCCGGACACGCCCCCCACTCTTCCGCATCCTGCCGCAACTCTCTTTAAATTCCTTAGCTCCGGTGAATCTGAAGCAGCCAGCCTCCTTGCTTCTGGTTCCTCTCTGTTCAGTCCGCCTTTCACACCAGCCACAGGAAAGCTGTCCCCAAGAGGCAAAAGTGGCCCAGTCCTTTCCCTGCCTGGAACCTCCCGTGGCTCCCTTTTCCTTTTAGGGACAAATCCAAACTGCATACCAGGACCTGGTGAGTCCTCAAAATCCAGATCCTCCTGCACACCCAGCCTTACCGGCTGCTACCCCAGTCCTACCTGTGACCCCACATAGGGGTTTGTGCTATCGCCCCCTATTTTATACTTCTGGGTCTCAGCAGATGTTTTCCTGACACCTTTTTTGGCTCTAGTTGTAGTTGTAGTATTTTTTTCTGCCACTCCCCTCAAATGTGGAGACCGTGCCTAGTTATGTATGTGTATGTGATGGGGAGTGAGAGGTGGGGAGGGGAGGGATCTAACGTGACATTTGTCAAAGCATTTTTAAGCGATTATTTTGGGGAAGAGGGACCTTGGGGGTTTTACTTTCAATTTTCCATTTTATTTATTTATTTATTTAAAAAATTATTTATTTTGAGAGAGATAGAGACAGTGGGAGTGGGGGAGGGCAGAGAGAGAGAGAGAGAGAGAGAGAGAGAGAGAGAGAATCCCAAGCAGGCTCTGTGCTGTCAGCGCAGAACCCGACGTGGGGCTCAGTCTCATGAACCGTGAGATCGTGACCTGAGCTGAAACCAAGGGTCAGATGCATAACCGGCTGAGCCACTCAGGCGCCCCACAATTTTATATTTTAAAATCACCGTCATCATCATTGTTTTAGTCCGTTAACAGACATGACATTTACAAAAGGCATACAACGGTAAGAAAGTAACTTTCAGCTGTGAATGCCTTTCTGGACCCTCTTTTCCCAGAATTACGCACTCCTTCCTCCCGAGACGGAAGGGTGTGGCCGGCCACTTGAATGTTGTTAGAGTGGCGTCTTAGGAGTGGGTGGGCAGCACAATCCTTCTCCGTCTCCAGTGACCCACACAGAGCCCGGCCAGGACAGGAAGGGCCTTGTAAATGTCTGTTTAATGAACAGAGGAAGGAAACTCATTATGACACCATGTATCGTCCCGGTTAAATAACAGAAAGGATTATTAGAGCAATGATGCTGCACTGTACCCTCAATTAGCCACGGCCACGAGGAGTGTCGGGACAGCTAATGCCACCAAAGAAGGGATCATCAAAAGGCAATTGGACCTTCTCGGGAGTGCCTTTCACTCTGTTGGTTTGTTTGGATTTAGTCCTTTGAGATTTCCCACTTACCCCCCACCCCACTCTCCCAGTCCCCAATTTTTTTTTTCGTTTTTTCGTTTTTTGTTTTTAGAGCAGGGGCACTGATTTACATCTTGATCACATTTGGCTGAAGTTCATCATTAAACCAGTTGGTTTCTTAGCAGAAGTGATGGCCCTGCAGCGAGCTGGTGTTCTCAGCGGTCCCAGGAAATTGTTAGAGATGCAAAATCTTGGGCTCCACTCCCGGACCTCTGAATTTGAAACTGTGGGGCGGGGCTCAGAAATCGTTGTTATGATGCAAGTCCAAGTTTGAGAATCACTGGCCTGGGGGTCAAGGCTGTGGATTCTGGTGCTTCAGCCCAAATGCTGGTGATGCCACTTACTGGCTGTGTGTCCTCTGGCAAGTCCCCTTACCTCTCTGTGCCTCCAGGACCTTATCTGTAATAGAAGATAACAACAGTACCCGTCTCATGGGTTGTGAGGATGGGCTGAGATGTGGTGCCTATATTTACTCCAAGCAGATGGTACCTGTTACCGTATTTCATGGAGTAGAAGCCGCCTTAGATCATCGGACTCCTCCAGATTTCAGACAGTAAATGTGGAGAGAAAATTTGTTTTAAAAGAGTGTTTGTCGAACTTCAACATGCACACAAAACACCTGGGCTTTGGAATGCAGATACTCTAGGGCTAGGGCCAGAGATTTTGCGTTTCTAGCGAGCTCTCAGGTGGGAGAATGCTGCTGGTGCATTGACCACACTTTGAGTATGGTTTGAATCCAGTATCTGGGGCTTACACTGGGCTCGCATAGTGAGCTGGCTGGCGATAGTCATGGGCTGGTGCTGGTGAGAGTGATGCAGCAGGGTACGGGGCATGGTGGCCAATGGTCTCTGGCCAAAATTACGGCAATCTTTGGAGTGGGAAGTGGAGATTTGGGTCCGTGCCCACATACTGGTCTAGAATGGGACGTTCCTTCCCGTCTCTGCCCTCACTATCTCATTTGTCATGTAGACCACTCAAATGCCCATTCCCAGGGACAGCAAACTGAATGAAATATTTATTTTCTTAATGAGTCATCTGATGACACATCTTTCCTTGGAATCATGGATTTGCCAGAATTTTTAAAACGTGACCTGCCATGGGAATTTAATGGGCATTTAAAGGAGTCAAGACAAAGCATGGCTAATGGAACTTGGCAGGTTATTACAATAGTAATATTATCAGTGTTAATGATAATAATTATTATTATCCGCGTTATTGGTGCAGGTGATAAGCCTTGTGCTGAGGCTGTCCCTCTAACACCAGCCCTGGGGATGGTCAGCTCTGCAGAGTCACAGGAGAATTCTGACCGCTCTAGGGGATGACTGGCAGGTTACTCTCCTGGGTGGCCTCTGCATACTGAGGGCCATGTGGAAGGAGCCCCCAAGCCTCAAAGCCTCATCACTACCATTATCCTCTTTGTGGCCACTCTCAGATTTCAGGGCGCTGCTCACTTCCAAGGGGATGTAACAGTGCTGGAGAGAGAGAAAGGGTCATGCACGCCCATTTCCAGAGTGAACAAAGAACACTTACGGGGGAAAGGAAAAATGCCTCTGGCCCCCACCCCCACCCCGCGACACAGGTGCACAGGAACACACGCGCACGCGCCCGCGCGCGCACGCGCACGCGCGCACACACACTGCCTGCCCCAGCCTGCGTATCACCATCAATCAGCTCCCGAAGAAGGTGGAGCTGGGGGCTGGGGAGGGAGGGGAGGCAGAGACATTCTCAAAGAGTTAAAACCTTGCCTTGCCAGACTGTGAATTCTCCTCAACTCTCCCCCACCCCTCCTCCCCCCTCAATCCAGCCAAACAACAGCTTGACATTTTCCATCCTTCACGAGAAAGACAAAGACGGGAAGATATTCCCATGATCCCTTTCTGCATGCCTAACCGTGAGCTCAGGTGCTGGAGCGTTTGCCCTGCGCCGGCCCCATCAACGTGAAGGGCGAAGGCATCCCTCCGCATCTTTTTCTTGCCACTGCTTGATTAATTGGCTGACTACTACGCCGGCGGAATACCTAATGCTTCTCCTTCCCTATTCTTCCTTCGCAGGTTTTTTTTTTTTTTTTTTCCCCTCCTTTGCTCCATTTACATATACTTTATATTCCATAATCTTAACCCAAAAAGAAAAAAAAAAAAAAGGGAGCGGGCCCATCTCGGTAATTTGATGTAATGACGGCATGTCGCCAGAAAGAGGAATTAGAAAAATCTGTAGGTATTTAATTTATTCTTGTTTTTTTCAAGTAGATCTCTCTGAGAGGAGCATTAATATTCATAAGCAAGGGGAAAAAAAGTATACTCAATAGGAAAATTCCAGATTTTTTTAGGGGGGAGGGAGGCGGCTAAATTCAATGCATTTTTAAGCACCATTATTTAACTAATAGTGCTCGGGTCCCTCTGGTCCTGGCTCCTCCCCTTCGATGAAAGTAAGTGGGTTTTAGTTGCCTCCAAGGGCTGTGTGTGTTGGGCTCACACCCACGCTGCTGAAACAGGGGGCAAAAATGGGTTCTGTGTTTTCCTCCCCTCCTGGGAAGACTTGAATAAAGACAGAAAACACAAATAAAGGTCCTTTCAGAGTCCCCAAGCTGGAGTTTTGACCCCCTCCAGTCTCCCCTGTTGGCTGGAATAGCATTTTGATGGCTCTGCGGGCAGAAGGACTTCCCCAAGGTTTGCAAGGAGGCCGTCCTCTTGCCGTGAACTTGGGTGCAGGTTTATCGTGCTGTTCAGGGACTACTTGGTTATCAGGGTAAGCGCTGAGTTAAACCGTAATCGTAAGAGCTGCAGAGGAAGCAGGGGAAGAAGACCCAAAGTGTCAGAAAGATGCCTGGATTGTGGACACTGGGTGGGAACCGGCTTCTCTCTCTGAGGCTGGTCTTTCCAAGGGCCTCGGGAGAGCTGGCTCCCCCAGGGACGGTGATGTCTGTGGGATCCCAGCCCACGAGGAAGGCGGGCTCTCCGCCACGGGGGCCATGGTTGGGACATAGATGCCTGTGCCCATCTTAATCGATGGGATTGGAAACGTGGCTGAGTTCGCAGGCCCTGAGTCTGAGCCACTTGCTCATTGCGGTCGTAATAAAAATTATTCTAATAAGCCATGTCATGTATCATTATCTTTTCTTTATTTTTTTTAATGGTGGCAAACCTCACGCACAATAAGCTGCATGAATAGTAAGTGTGTGAAGTGTAATGTTGATGAGTATTTTCCTGAGGACATAGAACATTCCTGACACCCCCAGCAAGCTCTCCTGCCAATCCACACACTCCTCCTCGAGGATAGCCACGCTTCTGACTTTCGGGACCATTGGATTAGTTTTGCTGGTTCCCGAACTTCTCACAAATGGAAGCAAACAGTAAACATGTTTTTGTGTGAGTGCCTAGGCTTTTTTCCCCCCTGAAAACATAAGCATTTTGGAGATTGGTCCGTATCATTATGAGCAGCAGTAGGTAGTTGATTCTTTTATTGCTGCGCGATATTCCAGTATATAAATTAACCAAATCCGATTATCCATTCCTCCTGCCATGGTCACTCAGTTGGTTGGTTTCCAGTTTTAGCTATTATGAATAGAGCTGGGGTGTGCCTTTTTCTACATGCCTTTGGGGGGATATAAACCCTCATTTCTCCTCAGAACAGACCCAGGCACATGAACTATCCGGTTACAGGGTAAATGAGACTTTAGGTTTGCTAGAAGCTGCCAGACCATTTTTGTGGTGTTTGCATCATGGTACCCGCCTACCACAGTGGTCCAGGAGCCTGTGGCTCTGTATGTTTTCCCCAACCCTTGATATTGTTGTGATTCCTTTATTTATTTAAAAAAATTTTTAAAATGTTCATTTTTGAGAGAGAGAGAGAGAGAGAGAGGCAGAGTATGAGCAAGGGAGAGGCAGAGAGAGAGAGACAGACAGACAGAAGCAGAAGCAGGCTCCAGGCTCTGAGCTGTCAGCACAGAGCCCGATGTGGGGCTCGAACTCACGAGCTGTGAGATCCTCACCTGAGCCGAAGTCGGATGCTCAGCCGACTGAGCCACCCAGGCGCCCCATGTTGATTTTCCTTTTAATCCCACCTGGTTTCATGGGTGTGGGACAAGTGGACACCCTGGTCGACAGTAAGCAGGGAAAAAACAGAAGATGCCAGGTCAGCGATGCAGAGAAAGAGAACCTGGGAGATCAAGAGGGAGAGAAAGAGGGAAACAGAGGCAGGAAGAAGCCGCAAAATGGGGGTGGAAAGCCAGCCAGAGAGAGACCTGGAGGGAGAGGTGAAGTGGGGGGGGGGGGGGGAGGGGGAGCATGTCCAGACAGGGGGGAGGAGAGAGTGGAAGAAGACAGGGAAGAGAAATGGAAGGAAGAACGGAGGTGAGGGGGGAGGAGGCAGGAGCTGGGCAGGAAGGGGTAATGCTTCCAGAGGAGAGAAGGGCTGGCAAGAGGAGGAGGGAGTGGAAAGCGACCCTGGGAGGCGGCCCGGGGAGGAGGGCAAGCGTGGAAATGGGTCTCTTGGTATTTTATGAAACATGTCCTTTTTTAAAAAAGTGCTTCTTGATATTTTTATGTTTATATGTTTTAACTTGGGCCCGGCTTCATGGAAAATGCATGAGGAGTAAGTGGTTTCTGGGAATGTTTTATACATGACCGGGGAGTTGGGAGGATGCAGGGGGTGGGTGGGAGAGATGGAGGGCGTGGACTGCTCCCCCCTTGGGCGTCCTGGCAGGGCTCTGGGGAGGGGCAGGGGGCAGGCGGTCAGAGCTGACTCTACTCAGCTGGCTCTAGTCTTGAGGTTACGTAGAAGGCAACCCAGGGTGGGGAACAAGCTGGTGTGGCCGGGATCCATCAGCCCTGGGACTCTGGCCAGTCCATGTCCCCACACCCCCATGCCGGCTTCCTCTCTGGTGGTGCCCGTGGGATCTAACCCCGGGCCGGGGGAGCCATCAGGGTGGCCTTTCTGAACAACAGGGATTTTCCAGGACAGCGCTTGTCAAACATGGCCCTGCCCCTGGGGATCTTGGTAGCATGCAGATTGGGATTTGGCAGGTCTGGGCTGAGATCGGAGATGCTGGGTTTCCAGCCCACTGTCCAGGGAATGCCCTTGGTCCCTGGGGCCACAGAGCTCTAGGAACGCTTGGGTTACCTGGGGTTTGGAGTAGAAGGTAGATTGCAAAAGAGCTAACTGGACTCAAGAGAAGGGCAACCTTGAGCATCAGTGATTTTTCCTGATGCATCTACCAGACCAAAAGGAGCTAGGGGTTTAAGAGGTGGGCCCTGTCTGCAGTCCTGCTTCTCGCCACCCCCCATGCCCCTCCCTCAGGAACTCTCTTCTTCCAACGTGCCCCACACGTTTACACCCCCTTGCATTTGCAATTGCTGTGTCTAAGCTTGCACTTGCCTTTCTCCAACTTCTGCAGCTAGAAACGCCTTCTCATCCACACAAGGGTTCTTCAACTCTCAAGGGAAGAGGGACTTCAAATCCCTTTGGACAATCGGATGACAAATTGCCCTCCATCTCCCAAGGAGAAAGCACACATTTCCACCATTTTGCACACAATCTCACTGGTTCCTGGGCCTCAGTGAGTCCCGTCCCTGGATGCTGGTGTAGGTGTCTGAGCTTCAAGAACATGGACCCAAAGCCAGTGCCTTCACAGAAGCATCTGTCCAGGTCTTCCCGGAACAACATCAGTGCCTCTCCTGAGACTGGCCTCCCCAGGACTCGGGTCTTTGTTGCATCATGTCTACTGTTTGCGTCACCTGTGTGTGCCTTTCTCTTCCACTGGCATCTGGATCCGGGAAGGACGAGTGGTGCTTGCTTCTGTGCCCTGCAGCCCAGTGCAGGAGCTGCCCCGGGGGGTCGGGGGAGCTCAGGAAATCTAGAATGCACTAGTGTGCTTGGGTCTATTGGGAAACCCAAACTGCTAGAGTTTTTCTTCTAGAAGCTGGAGTCTGGCTCTTTGCAAGGATGAAGGCAGGCTCCAGTGGAGGTGTGGATTTGAGTAGGCAAGGCAAACCCTCCCAACAGACAACCCCCTCCTTTCCGTGGGGCATAAAGTTTCGTGAGATCTTGAGAATCCTTCTTGCTCAAAGTGGTGGGGGTAGCCGGACATGGTAGAAAGGACTGAACTCAGGGGGGTGAAGCATGGGTCCCTGTTATGGGCTGAATTATGTACCCTCACAAAATCCCTATACCGAAGCCCAAGCCCCAAAGTGACTGTATATTTGGAGAAGGGGCCTTCAAAAAGGTCATTAAGGTTCAGTGGGGTCCTCATGGACTCTTATATGGTGTCTTATAAGAAGAACAGGAGTCACCTGAGGGTTGGCTATCTCTCCACACACACAGAGGAAAGGCCCCCTGAGGACACAGTGAGCAAGCCAGGAAGAGAGCTCTCACCAGAAGTCAGCCCCGCCAACACCTTGATCTTGGACTTCCAGCCTCAAGAACTGCAGGGAAAGAAATCTCCGTCATGTAAGTCGCCCAGACTGTGGCATTTGGTTATGGAGGCCCCAGGAGACCAAGATCGTACCCATTCCTGCTCTGTCACTGGCCCCCTCGGCGCCCTTCGGGCAGGGTCATTCCCCTCTCTGGCCCTCAGCTTCCTCATCTGTAAACTGGGACTGCGGGGAAGAAGGGCAGGGAGGGGAATCTTCAAGGTCCTTCCCAGTTCTGAGAGTTTATGAGCTCGGAAGATGCTTTTCAGAAAGGCTCTGATTTATAGCACAGATGTGCGGGAGAAAAACAGTAGTGTGGGAATCAATTTTCTCTTGTAAATAGGATCCTTTTTAAGGCACTCCAGGGAGAAAAGAAGGAGCAAACCTTTCTAGAAGGCCTACTATGAAGTTGAAGTCACTCTGCGAGACAGTGTTCCATTTAGCGCTTTACGTTACCGTTTATTTACCTTGTAAATGTATCACACGCCTAATTCTTTTTAAGAAAATGATGTTTTGTTTCACAAAGAAAGGAACTGCACGCTCCAGAGGAAAACAGGGAAATACAAAAAAAAAAAATAAGAAGTAAAAGGAAAAATAGACTATTCATGCAACAGGTATTTATTGAACACCCACTATGTGCCAATCACTATACAAAAGGAAGTGGGTTTCTACTCAGCTTTTAAATATATATATGTATGTGTGTGTGTGTATATATATACACACACACACATACATATATATACATACAATTGTAAGTGTAGATGCGATAACATTTAAATTCTGCAGTTTTATTTAAATGTCTGTTATATTCATTTTGATGTGATGTAGCTGGTTCTTAATAAGCCTACCACTTCCAAGATTGCTTTCTTTTTCCTGATTTTAAAGTAACACGTATGTTTATGGAAGGAAATGTGGACATTACAGGCACATAAAAAGAAAGACAGATTACTTGTCATTTACCACCCAGACTTTTTTTCTATGTACACATCCAGACCCTCAGCACATGTGCTTAGAACCTGCTCCTCCCCTCCTCCCTGGGACCGCCCCCCCCCACCTCGTATCCATTCCCCCCACCAGACTTACATACACTAGAACGTGGAAACTTACCCGAGGTCAGTAACTGTTGTCCATTTAACTCATGGCTTTATAATTAGCACCCAGAACAGCACCTGGCATACAGTAGGCGCTCCATAAGTAGCGAATGTGTATAATGTAAACGTCACGTAAAGACTGGAAGGATATGAGTGGATAATATGAGAATAGTGTAGTAGAATGGGTGAATAATGTAAAGAATGTAAATGTCACGTAAAGAATGAGTGACAGTGAGGTCATGTGAAGGATGCAGCTGTATAATCTGCTTTTCAAAAAATTATCAAAATGCGGTAAGTACTTTCTGGTATTATAAAATCTGCCACAATATATTGGATGATGATTTCACAGTATTCCATCCTATAGATATATCATAAATAATTTCCCCAGGCTCATCTTGTGACTATCTCAAATAACATCTTCAGGGGGTGCCCTGGTGGCTCAGTCGGTTGAGTGTCTGACTTCTGCTCTGGTGATGATCTCGTGGTTCGTGGGTTCAAGCCCTGCGTTGGGCTCTGTGCTGACAGCTTAGAGCCTGGAACCTGCTTCGGATTCTATGTCTCCCTATCTCTCTGCCCCTCTCCCGTTCACACTCTGACTCTCTCTCTCTCTCTGCCTCTCCCTCTCTCTCTCTCTCTCAAAAATAAGCAAAACATTAAAAAAATTTAAAATAACATCTTCAGGAAGATCCCGGTAGCTGTTCTTTGCACGACTTCATGATAATTTTCTTGGTGTAAATTTCCAGAAGTGAGGTTGAGGGGTCAAAACGCAGGCTCATGCATTGGACTACTATGCAGCCATAAAAAGGAATGAGGTATTGGTACATGCAGCGACATGGAGAAGTCCAGAAGACTTGAAGCTAAGTGAAAGAAGCCAGACACAAAAGGTCACACACTGCATGATTCCCACGTATACGAAAATCCAGAATAGGTAAATTCATAGAGACAGAAAGGAGGTTGGTGGATGTCAAGGCTTCGGGGGAAAGGGGGTTGGGGAGTGAATGTTCAATGGGCGTGGGGTTTTCTTCTGGGGGTGATGCAAATGCTTTGGAGCTAGATGTGCAGCACTGTGCATGTGCTAAATGCCACCCCGTTGCCCACTTTAAAAGGCCTAATTTTACATTATGCGAATTCTGCTTCAATTAAAAACAATAACATGGGTACAATCTCAAGGCCAACAGAGAACACCAGTTTGTGAACCCACCAACCATGCATTGGAGGGACTGTTTCCTTGCAAATTCAGCAGTGATTTTCTATAAACCTGGCCAGGTTTATAGGCGGAGTGTATTGATCATCAATGATATCAATTTTTTTTTCTCCCGGAACCAGTGAATATTTACATCTCATTTGCATATTCGTGTTTGCCAATCATAGGGGAGTGTTGGTCTTACTGATTTGCAAGAATGCATGCTCCACTGATGATATCAACTCTTGTCATGCATGTCTTGGAATCCATGTTTCTTTATGGTTTTGCCTTTTTAACGTTAATTCTAACGTTTTAATTGCTACTAATCTACTAACTAGTGCCTGAGACACCATCCTGTGGTTAGTCATCTCCCTGTTGATTGCCTACCAGACATTCCGCTCTGACTCCTATCTTTCCCTTCCTGATAGAGTCCAAGTTCACCATTCTTGTCTGGAGCCAGTCCGTCTTAAAGCTCACGGACCGGTGCTGAGTGATCATGCCAATGTTGGTCATCTCATTTCTCTTTTCGGTGTTGGGTAAGACCTGGGCACCCGCGACAACTCAGTCACAAGCGAAGGGAAATGAAGGAAAGTTTGATGGTGGGGAGGGCCTCTGGGAAAGATTGCTTGAGTCTTACAAGGACAATGCTCTTGTTCTAACTCTGGAGGTGGCTGGATCTGGGAGTGATGCCAGGAGCCCTGAAGCCATCTTGTGTCCATGAGGAAAGCCATCCCAGGGACCAAGGCAGCATGCAGGGAAGGATACCTCAGAGCAGATGCAGACCCCCAGAGGCTTCTCATCAGTGCACCCACCCCCTGGGCTTGCCGTGAGGTGAGATTAGGGACATCCCGAGCCTTTCAGGTATCCAAGTCAGGTGCCTATTCCCTGTGGCTGACAGTATCCTAAACCACCGAACTCCATTTAGGGACAGCTGTTTCCTTCTTTGTTTTTCAAATGTATAAACCGACTGCTTCCAGAAACATTTTGTAAATAAAACTTTTTCTATAATTTGACACAGAGCTTCCAGTAGATTCCAAGAAGTGGAATGACAGGACAAGAAGGTATTCGATTTTAAAGTTGCTGGATTCATATTTTCATTTGCCTTCCTGTTGGCAACTCCACAGGCTTAATCAGTCTCTCAACCAGAAAACGGGTGAGGGTGGGGGGGGGGGATGGCGGTTTGAGTCAAGGTCTTCCACTATTGCATCCAAAGCTGGATATTAAAAGGAAGCTGGCCTTTAGTCTTGATTAAGTTCCTTCAAATCTGAAATCATGGGTAATGAATTCAGTTTGCCTGAATAAAGCATCCCCTGGAGAGCCAAACCTGGCTGTCATGCTTCTCTGTGCTGTACCCTTCATTATGTACAATTCTAGAATGTCCGGATTGGAAAGGACTTTAATGGTCTGAATAGAGCGGGGTGGGTCAGAAGCCCCATTGGTAACCAGAAGAAATGTATGGCCAGCCTCCTAGGAAATTCTATCCCCACTCATAGTAGTGTCCTGGGGCTGCTATGGCAAAGGACCACAAACTGGGTGCATTCGAACAACAGAAATGTATTGTCTCACAGTTCCAGAGGCCGGAAGTCTGAAATCAAGGCGTCAGCAGGGATGGCTCCTTCTGAGGGCCATGAGGGAAAATTGGTTCCTGTGCCTTCTCCTGGCTTCTGGTGGCTCAATGTTCCTCGGCTCATAGAGGGTCTCCCTGGGTCTTGACATCATCTCCCCATTATGTGTGTCCATCTCTGTGTCCAAATTTCCCCTTTGGTAAGGATCCAGTCATGTTGGATGACCTCCTCCAGCTTGGTCTTCTGCATAGACCCTATTTCCAAATATGATCCCATTCACAGGTCCTGGGGGTTAGGACTTCAACACCTTTGGGGGAACACGATCCGTAACGCCATCCAAACACACAAGACTGTGCATAGAATCAGATCAGGGGCCGTGAACCCAGTAAGTTTTATCTAGGGACCCCAAAAGGAGACTCGACTCTCTTCTGGCCTCTTGTCTTTGGAGTGGGAGGCAAGAAAGAAATAATGGGAACACCAAGGCCCAGAGAGGGAGAGATATGTGTCTAGATCCTCACAACACACGGGGGGGGGGGGGGGGGATGTACCAGGGCTGGAACCCACGTCTTCTGGGTTTTCACATAGCATCTCATGGGGACCCTGGCCCCATCAGGGTCCAGTCCTCTGGCGGCTGCAGAATCTGAGCCTCTGAAGTAGCCAAGCTGAAACAGGACAGGTGGCCAGACTCCAAGGGAGGCAGAGAGGAGCTGGTGGGGACTGGGGCAACCTCCTCCCTAGCAGACGGAGGAGGTGACCATGTCGGGAGTCAGAGGGCAGGAATGTGGCACATCCCCGGGTGGCCAGAGCCTGTGAAAATCAACAGATAATAGAAAATGTGGGAGAGGAAGCTTGCGGACTCTTTGGGATGATGACAGGTGGGTTCTGGCTTCAGTTCACCATTGGCCAAGGTCCCTGGACATTTAAGGGGGCAGCCAGGAGGGGGCCGAGGAACCCTTGTCTCTGCTGCCTGTGCCAGCTGCCCATCCATAGGAAGCCAGCATGTCAGCCCTCCTGCCCACTGATGCCAGCCCAGAGGTGCCAAGGCACCAGGCGCAGCAAAGCCAGCTGGCAGCTTAATGGAGAGCCAACGGCCCGGCCGGCTGGCCCATCTGCTCCTGGCTGCCAGCTGCATGCCCGTGGGAGGCGGGCCGGCAGCCCATCCAAGTGGCCAAGGTGCCAGCCACTGGGTGCTCCAGGCCAGCTGGCAAGCTGGCAGGACTGGCCAGCATCCCCATCTGCCAGCCGGTGCCAGATGAACGCGCAGGGGAACTGGGCCTGGGGATCTCGGGTGCCAGGCTGCGGGGAGTTCCAAGGCTTCGGAGCCCTGGCTCTCCCCTTGCCTCTGTCCCACACTCCCCCAGGAGCTCTGAGATGTTGCTCATGAGCTCCCCAAGCGACGGCCCCGGGAAGTGCATGCATGGTTGAGAACATGGTACTCCAGAAGATCACAGGATGTTAGAGGCGCAGCACTCAGGTGCTTAGGGACATGGACTCTGGGGCACCCAACCTGGGTCCGAGTCCCAGCTCTAAGTAGCTGCACGACCTTGGGCGGGCCAGTTAACTGCCCGTACGTAGCCTCCTTTTCTCACCTGTAAAACGGGAAAGCACCTGCCTCATTGGTAAAGTCAGGATCAAACGAGGTGCACATAGGACTCTTAGAACGTGGCGAGCTCTCGATGTAAGATTATTACGATCAGTTATGTTATTAGAACCAGAAGGTTAGAGTGTTTTAGTTTAAAGGTGCTTTTGGCTCTCACGTTGGGGAACCAAGACCCAGATTGGGGGAAGGGTTGGGCTTTTTTTCCAGGTCACAAACAATCTGATAAAGAGAAAGAAAAACAGAGAGGGTGGGGGAGGGGGACTTGGGAGGAGGTCAAAGGGTACAAACCTGCGGTTCCAGGAGGAACAAATCCTAGGGATGGAACTCAGGACCTGACACCTGCAGAAACACGGCTGAGGGACACATAGGAACATTGTCACAGGATCAAAGCCTAAGAGTTCTCATTCCAAGGAGAAATTTTTTTCTCAATGCCGTGTCAAATACCAGGCACGAGATCTGAAATATACCAGGTGCTCCCAAAATGGTGGCAGTTACGCTGTATCATCCATGCCACCGGCAGCATCATGATCCCAGAATTGTGTGGGGTCTGATCAGTCCAACACAGTGAAAAGCACCTTCCAGGTTCAACCGTTTGTGGAGTCAGAAGACTGGCAGTGTGTGTGCAGGTGTGTCCCTGGATGTAAATGTGTGTGAATGCATACGTATGTGCATATAGATGTACGTCTGTGTGTGTGCACATCTGAATATGTGTGTGTACGTGTCTGTGCACGTAAATTTCTTTTTTTTTTTATTGCATCTCTATGAGATGGTGGATGATGACTGAGCTTCCTACGGCCATCATTTCACAACATAGGTGGTTCCAACCGTTAGGCCTGCATGGTTTAAACTCACACAGAGATATACGCCAGGTACATCTCAGGAAAACTGGAAAAAAAACCATCGAAATTTTGATTTGAAAAGCAACATTTTCAGAGGACAGCTAGGGATGCAAATGAATGCGATACATGCAGGAAATGGGAACCAAAAACGAGCAGAGGATCCGAACAGACCTTTTTTCCAAAGAAGGCATACCGAGGCCCGAAAGGTCAACGAAAGGCACTCGTCGCCACTAATCATGAGGGAAATGCAAACCAAAGCCACAGTGAGATGTCACCTCACACCTGTCACAATGGCTGGATTCAAAAAGATGAGAAAACACAAGGGTTGGGGAGGATGTGGAGAAAAGGGGCCCCTCGGGCGCCGTTCTTGGGAATGGAAAATGGTGCAACCACTGTGGGAAACAGTATGGAGGTTCCTCAGAAAGTTGAAAATAGAACTACCCTGTGCTCTGCAACCGCACTTATCCAAAGAAAACAATCACTGTCCCAAAAAGATACCTGCACCCCCATGCTGATTGCAGCATTATTTTCGACAGGCAAGACACGGAAACAACCTGAGTGTCCATTGGCCGATGAATTGATACAGAAAACGTGTTTGCGCTCAATGGAATATTGTTTTCACCAAAAAGAAAGAAGTCCTGCCATCTGTGGCAACATGCTTGGACCTTGAGGGCGTTATGCTGAGTGGAATAAGTCAGAGCGAAAAGACGAATACTGTCTCATCTCACTTAATGCGGAATCTTTTTAAAAAAAGGAGCTGAACTCATAGAGAACAGAGGTGGGGGGCTAGAGGGTGAGTGAAATAGGTGAGGAGGTCAAAAGGTACAAACTTGCAGTTACAAAATAAAGAAGTTCAGGGGATGTCACGTACAGCGTGGTGACTGTAGCCTCCGTTTGCTCACCTGTAAAATGGGAAAGCATCTGCCTCATTGGATTAAACGAGGTGCACATATGACCCTTAGAACATGGCGAGTTCTCCCAGAAAATAAGTGATGCTCGTAAAGAAAAATTTGAGATGTAGTTCAAAAACAGTGAAGAAGACTGTATTTTGTATCCAAAAATTGCTAAGAGACTAGACCTCAGAAGTTCTTATCATGGGGCCCCTGAGTGGCTCAGTGGGTTAAGCGTCATCTCAGGTCATAATCTCATTGTTTGTGAGCTTGAACCCCACATCGGGCTCTGTGCTGACAGCTCAGAGCCTGGAGCCTGCTTCGGATTTTGTGTCTCCCTCTCTCTCTGCCTCTCCCCTGCTTGCACTCTGTGTGTGTCTCTCTCTCTCTCAAAAATAAATAAACATTAAAAAAAATTTAAAAACTTTCTCACCACAAGAAAAAAATTATCACTGTGTGTGGTGATGACATTCATTTTGCAATATATCGGTTATTATTGGACCCTCAACCTGTATGTTGTATTAGGTCAATTATATCTCAATAAAATCATGTAAAAAAAGGAAAGATCCCAGCTGTCCAGAAAGTCATCTGCGATGTGGGGTCAAGGTCCCAGGTTTACCTGCCACCCTCCCTGGTTCCTTGGCCCTGAAAGGCTCAGTTAAAATAGAGGAGGTGATAATGAGGTAAGGAGGGATCTCTCTGCTCTGCTCCAACCCACCCGGATGCCCCAAATGCTTGGTGACCACACCTCAGGACCCTCCAAATGCCCTGCCTTATGTGTGAGTGTGCATGTTTGCAAACACACACCTGTGTGTATATGTGTGTTTCTGAGTGTTGGCATATAGTCTTGTGTGTCCACTGGGTATATCTTAAGGGAAGGTCCCACATCGTTTCAGCAACATCTCAGCTATTCACGGCTCACCTCTCTGGAAGGTTCAGATACCCAGAAAGCTTCTGGCATCCCTGAGCCCGTGTGCTGAGAACAATGCCTGGCTGGAGCTCTGTAAACCCATGAGGGATGGATGTATGAATGAATGAATGAATGAATGAAGCAGATTGGAGCTTTTGTTTAGCCTGATCCAGCTCTTCTTTAAAAAAAATTTTTTTTGGGGGGCGCCTGGGTGGCGCAGTCGGTTAAGCATCCGACTTCAGCCAGGTCACGATCTCGCGGTCCGGGAGTTCGAGCCCCGCGTCGGGCTCTGGGCTGATGGCTCAGAGCCTGGAGCCTGTTTCCGATTCTGTGTCTCCCTCTCTCTCTGCCCCTCCCCCGTTCACGCTCTGTCTCTCTCTGTCCCAAAAATAAATAAACGTTAAAAAAAAATCTTTAAAAAAAAATTTTTTTTTGGTAATGTTTATTTATTTTTGAAAGAGAGAGACAGAGTGCGAGAGGGGGAGGGGCAGAGAGAGAGACACACACACGCAGAATCTGAAACAGGCTCCAGGCTCTGAGCTGGCAGCACAGAGCCCAACACGGGGCTCGAACTCACAAACTGTGAGATCATGACCTGAGCCGAAGTCGGATGCTCAACCGACTGAGCCACCCAGGCGCCCCCTCGTCCAGCTCTTCTAATTGGACACCAGGACCCTTGCAGTCCATCCAGCAGCCAATAAGAGCAAGGGTCTTAAAGTTCTACATCCTTCATTTTAACCAGCAACTCTTGACTTTCACTCGGAGCCTTTTTACCCTGATTTTGCGTGCAGTGCTAACAAAAGCAGTTAGTTAACCTTGTCTGTAGGCTGGACGCAGCAAGATAAGGGAATAAGGGAGCAGACACCTGTAGGTAGAAGAAACAGATAAAGGTGGCTGTGATGCTTAAGTGTGCTAGCAAGGGAAAGAACTGTTGGGGGAAGACTCAAAAACGTCACAGTGTGAGCAGTCCAGGGCCACCTTGTGAAGGGGCGGGGGCCCCAGCCTGTGGAGAGCCTTTCACATCTCCCTGGAAAATAAGTGATGCTCGTAAAGAAAGATTTGAGATGTAGTTCAAGGGCCCCGGTCCAAACTCTCAAGGAACAGAGTACATTTTGCAGAGATTCTTATCCAAAATGTAATTTTCAAAAACGGTAATTAAAGAGAGGTGATCTTCCATCAGCCAGAAAGCTTGGCTCTCTCAGCTGACTCGGTCAGGGAGGGTTACACGCTGCTGGGATCCACTGCTCTTTGTGCGGACAGAGCTGACAATTAGAGAATTTAAGCAAAGCAAAGGGAGAAGGGAAGGTGTGGGGGCGATCAATCAAGATGGCTTTTCATTCTGGACATGAATGTTAACACTCTCTTCCTGAGCGTGTACAGGGACGGGCAGTGCTCAGAACTGTTTCACATTCATTATTCATCGCCTCCTGTATTGAGCATCTTGTCTACCAAAGAGGAAACACACACACATATACATACCCCCCAACACACACACATGGGTGTGCACCCATACGTAAGGACACACACTCTTACACAACCAGATGTACACACAGACACGTACACACACATATTCAGATGTGCACACACACAGACGTACATCTATATGCACATACGTATGCATTCACACACATTTACATCCAGGGACACACCTGCACACACACTGCCAGTCTTCTGACTCCACAAATGGTTGAACCTGGAAGGTGCTTTTCACTGTGTTGGACTGATCAGACCCCACACAATTCTGGGATCATGATGCTGCCGGTGGCATGGATGATACAGCGTAACTGCCACCATTTTGGGAGCACCTGGTATATTTCAGATCTCGTGCCTGGTATTTGACAGGGCATTTACCAGCCTCTCTGCCTCTTCCTTCTCCCTGCTTTCTTCCTTTTTTCTTTCTTTCTCTGCCTTTTGTTGTCTTTCTTTTTTACAAGCAGTGTGTGGCCACATTCTCATTGTAGAACATCAACACGATACTGACAAAACAAACCTTCCCCTTAATGTTTTCTGCCTTGTAACCACTCAATTTCTTAGCAATAATGGCTGTGAACCATGGCAGGTGGAACTCACATCCTCCAATTTGACATGCAGCTTGAGAGCAGATACAGAAAAGAGCCCAGTTGCCCATCAACAGGATAAAGGTTAAGCACGTTCTGGAATACTATGCAAAAGCCAAAAAGAAGCGACATTGGCTTTTGGAATAATATTAGCCAGTGCCTCCTGAGCCCTTTACCAGGGGTTGGGCATGCTCCCTGAAACCCATCTGTTAATCTTCTCAGCTATACCGTGTGCATTAGCAACATTCCCACTTTACAGACATGGCCATCGAGGAAAAGTGACATTTGAATGTTTGTCCGGCCAGCATGTTGCAGATCTGAGATTTGGGCCAGGTGATCCTATCCTTCAAGCCTTCATTCTTTTTTTTTTTCCAGTTTATTTATTTTGGGAGAGAGAGAGAGAGTGAATGAGCAGGGGAAGGGAAGAGAGAGGGAGAGAGAGAATCCAAAGCAGGCTCCATGCTGTCAGCTCAGAGCCCGACATGGGGCTTGAATCCACAAACTGTGAGTTTATGACCTGAGCCAAAATCAAGAGTCAGACGCTTACCCAACTGAGCCACCCAGGCGCCCCCTAAAGCCTGAATTCTTAAACCCCAATACTATCTATCAAGAACCAATAAGCGATATCTATCTATCTATCTATCTATCTCTTTGCAGAAGAGTACATAGAAAATGATTCTCTTTATACAAAAAATGAAAACACACGTGTAGGTGCATAAATGAATCCATGGCCTTTTGTCACTCTTATGACATCCTCTCTTACATTTGACAACGAAATGGTGTCACAGAGGCAGAGTGACCTTCCCAGCTGGGTTCAGGTCCACCTCTGCCCAACTGCACCACGTGGGCTGTTTGCACAACACTTTCCTTCTGCTGATAACACAGCGAACTGAGTAGTTGGGGAGGAGATTGTCTTTCAAGGATTTCCCCAAAGAGCATCTTCTGAGGAGAACCTCTGTTCCCCCGAGTGGCCCCTTTTCACGGTCCCATGCTTCTAGAAGGGCACGGGTAGCTACATGAGGTCAGAGAAGAAAGAATTCTGGGCTGCCTGAGGTGGGCTCCCACCGTGAAGGTAGGAGCCCTTCGGTGGCTGGCCATTGGACAGTGTCTCAAGTGCCCCCGTTACTGAGCTACATGGTCACCTGGGTTTGGCACTGTGGAAAGCCTTCAAAGGTCTTAGCAAACCCCAAGTGCACAATGGGGTTGAGGACAGTGCCTGAGCTGGAAACTGGGAGACCTGGTTGTCAGTCTTGTCTCCTGCCCCTTACTTGCTGTCGGCTCTTCCCTGCTCTGTTCTCAGGCTCCACTTCTGCTCAGTGAGAGCTGTCAGGCTTGCAGAGATGGTAGAGAACATGAGATTTAGGATGCAAGACCCAGAGCCATGGCTTACAGAATCTGTATTGGAAGCAACCCATCCCCCCAAGCTTCACTTTCCTCACCCACGAAATATAAATGATGCTACTAATTGGGCAGCCGCCATCGATGGGTTCATGGTGTATTTCAGATGAAGGAAACTGCAAGTGCAAAGGCCCTGTGGTGCCATGCTTGGTGCTCATGGCCACCATCTCAGAGATGAAAGCACCACCAATCGTGGGCCACCTCACGTCGATCACTCCATCTTAACTTATGAGGGAGCCGAGGACCAGAGTGACCACATAACTGGCTTGAGGTTGCACAGCTGTCCGATGGCAAAGGGTGCAAAAAGCCAGGACTAGAACGAGGTGGGCTTTGGACACAAAATTTAAGGGAGTGCCAAAAAACAAAACAAAACAAAAAAACCCAGTGGTTGAGATGAAAGAAACACTTCCGTGAAAGATTTTTTTTTTTAAATGAAAGTTGATGCAAGCAAATCTCTGATGAACAAAGTAACAAAATTTTAAACAAAGACACCATCAGTATTACTGATTTTCTCTTTTGCCTCAGGCTCCAGTGGGATTCTGCGTGGCATTTAAAAAATTTTGGACTTTGTTCACTGCGGATTTTTGTTTGCGTTAAATCAGAATTTTTAAGATACTGCTTCGGAACATTCATCTTGATTACTGAGCTTTTTAGTGGCCCCTAAATTCTGTGGGTGCCTCACATGTCTATCCCAGTCTCAGCCCTACAGGACTCTTTCTGCCAATTGGACTCTTTGTTCTTTCTTTACGTCTAGTCATTCGTTCCTGCGTTCGTTCATTTATTTGTTCATTCAGTCATTCCGCAAATACTTTAGAGGACCGTGATTCCAGGAGCCAAGAAAATGGCAATGAATAAGATAATCATGGTTCTGACTTCCTGGCACAGAGCATCTAATTGGAGTCAAATCATCACATAAACAAACGTACCAGTAGTGATGTGGCCTTTCCAGCCAAAGGAAATAATGAGAATGTTGACCGAGAGTGGCAACCAGGGCAGGCTTCCCAGAGGAGGTGGTGTTTGGGTGAGATGGAGTTACGCAGGTGGCAGTGGATTAAGGTGGGTGGTTACAGGTGTTCTAGGCAGAAGAAATAGCAGGTGCAAAGGCCCTGTGGCAAGATCAAGAGGGTTGGGGGGCTCTAGGAACACAAGAGGCCAGTGCAGCAATGTGCTGATAAGCAGGAGAGTGGGAGGCAAAAATGAGAATGGAGAAAGAGGCAGGGCCAGGAGACACAGCAGGGAAGGTTTTGATCTCCTGCGCAAGGATAGCAGGGAGCCCCTAGCGGGTTTTGAGCTGGAGAGTGACATATGCGGATTTGTTCTTTGCAGTGGTCTTCCTGGTTGCCGAACGGTATTCTGTATAGAACCCAGACTCCCTAGGCTTCTAGTCGGACCTCCCCCTTTCACGGCAGGTCACACAGCCCTTGCCTTCTCTGTGTTTCAGGCACTCGTCTGTAAAATGGGGTTCCAGCCTCTCCAGGTTGTGAAGAAAATTACATGAGATAATAAGTGTTGGTCTCTCCAGGCGGCCTGACACATCGTAAGCGCTCTATAAATGTTGGCCGTAATTACTATTACTGAGGTTGATTTTAGGGGGCAAAACAGAAGACAGCAAGAAAGCAGCCCTCGTCCTCGGCCCCGGGGCGGCTCAGCCTGGGCGCCTCTGCCTGAAGCTCGCTGCTCCCCTCCTTAGAAGGTGGCTTTTCTTTCTGCCGCGTGCTCTCCGGAGGAGGGACACCGTGGAGGCTGCAGTAATGCTGTGAAGGTCTTAAAAGAAATTATAGCCTGCATAAAAATATTCACTCCAGTGGAGGGCCTTAAACCATTCCCCTGGGCATTGAACAGTGACAGAGAGTGTATTACTGTGCGCTTAAGGCAGTGGCAGCCACCCAAGGTCAGAGAGAACCGGAAGGCAAGCACTTAAGCATGGAAGTTCCCCTAAATAGCATCCTTCCGTGAGCAGCCCTCTCTCCGACCTGCCAACTGCCAGGCCCCGGATCCCTTGTTGCCTCCGTATCCACAGCACCCAGGACAAGTCACAAGAATTCCTGAGACAGAGGGGAGAAGGGGAGAGAAAAGAGGACAGCCTGGGGCTGGGGGCAGCAGGGCGTCCAGATCTCCCCCGTGCTGTGATCTGCGAGGGGATGAACTTAAAATCTCTGCCCTCGGTATTAACATCTGAAGAATGGGAGGCTGTGTGCCTGCTGGGTTCTATTGTCTGTGGGGACTGACCGAGGAGCTCCGGCCTGGAAGGCCACCCAGAAGGTGCTCAGAAATGACCATTTGTCCTTCTTAGGGTTTCCCTTCTTCCCAAGATATTTTTTTTTCCTCTCTCTCCTCAACTCTCAATGACTTCACTTCTTGGCAAGTTAAGTAACGCTCCGGAGCCTCAGTTTGCTCATCGGCAAAGTGGATACAATATTAGTAAGGGTTTGTAGGTTGCCTGTGGGGATTAGTGGAACATTTTGAACTGCTACTCGCCAAAGGCAGGAAGATTGGGTCTCACCTGTTTTGATGGGTTTTTTTTTGTCTTCTCACAGCACATCGGGCAGATGGCAGACTCCTTCCCCTGCCCCTGGTCTCAGCAGTGCAGAATCATGGGTGGCCTTAATCCTGGACCTCAGTGGGCCCACAAATCCTCTGAAATTGAACACCAAGACTCGTCATATCTTTATATGCTGTGTCCAAAAGACTAAGGAGCCTGGTGTCACAGGTATAGGTACTCTGGGCCCAGATTCTGGACATGGGCTAACACTGGCTCAGGGAGATTGGGTTCTTCAGCCCAGCATGCTTGCCTCAGTTTTCTCATCTGTAAACGGGGGAGACAATGGTATACACTTCATAGGATTATCATGAGGGTTAGTGAAATTGCACTTCTGAAGGACTTTAGGAACACAGAGTAGGAACACAGACTTAGTGTCTTTTCTCTTTTTTCCCTCTAGTAGAGCTCAATGGGGTCTTTATGGCATCCAAAGTTCTCAGAAGGAGCCAGCTGGTGAAATACGCATCACGCTTCTACTTGCTCTCAAACCAGGATAAAAACGGGGGTGTGGGCCAAGAAAAGTTATGCTTACTGTTTCGTAGAAAGCCTCATCACTACCAAGGAATATTTTTGGCAGATGCAGGGACAAAAAGAGGGGTTGTGTGGTTAAATAGGTTTGGCAAGACTTATACCGCTCAAGTGAAATGGACGTCTTTCCTGCAGGGTGAGTCGGGGCCCTGAACAAGTGACGTGCACTTTGAAGCAGCAAACTGAGCTCCAGTTAGTCAGTACTCAGTGCTTCCTCAGCTTCACGGCCAGAGAGTGCTTTGCTGGGCTTAAGCCTCTACGGGACACATTTTTCAGCAGGAAGTCAGGGGGATAAAAACCGCAGTAGCCAATCTCTAGGGGGCTTTACCAGCATGAAAGTTGATGTCTCAATTTTATTTTTTCCCTTAAATAACTCCCCTCCGTAATTCGCTCTCATCTCGCCCGTTCTTGGCTTGATGCATTTCGTAATTGGGGCTCTACCGATGTGGCCTCCCTATTGCAAAATCCCTACATGTTCGTGATTTATTGAATGGTCACGTCTCAAGAAGCAGCTCCAACCCACGTCTGGATTAGGCACTTTGCCCTGCGCCAGGGGGGCAGGCCAGGACGAACGCTTGGCCCTGCCCCGGGAGCCTGCCGACAAGGGAGGCTCCCAGCTCTCTGGCCGCCCGCCGCCCCGTAGTGATTAGTTGGAATCCGAGGCAGCAATGCAAGAAGTGTCGTTGGTGGGCGTGATGGAGTGCCTGCTGAGTGGGCCGCAGATAAGCGCTGTGATTTCAGAGGACGCTTCATCATTTCGCCGTAAGAACATGTTAACGGGTGATTGTTTGAATGTCTCCAGCTAATAGGATATTATTCATAACACTCTGGCTAGTTGGAATGGAAGATGATAAGAAATTAAATCCTTAATGGCTTTCTTGAAAGCAGGACTTTTCCCTGGGGAACCCGGAACCCTGGGAATTTGCTCCCTGTGCCCTGGAAATATCTCTATGGAGGAAATTGGCTTCAAATGAACCTCCCGGGGAGACATGAGGGTACAAGGAAGAGAGCAAAAAGCCGTCGACCAATGATTGGGCACCTACTACGTGCCACGTACCTAGATATTGTATGCTTCACCTTGGCAACATGTCAGTTATGACCAGGCACTATTTAGCTTATTTTAGAACTGGCAGTCTGAGGCTCCGAATAGTGAACCAATCCTTCCCAAGGTCTCATTTCGGATGCTGGAGTGTGGATGTGTGTTCCAAACTCAACTGCTTTCCATGAAATGCAATTTATAGAGGTGGCAGGTGTGGGGGGAGGGTGCCTGGAAGAAAGAGAAGGGAGACCTTTCACGAACTCTTAAAGGGCAAAAAGGAGGAGAAGTCATAGTACCCAGAGGCAGCTGCCAGCGGGGGCAGGGAGTTGGCAGTGAGAAGTCGTGGGTTCTCTGGGTGGCTTCTATGTTCAGTCTGGGAACTGTCCACTCCCAGGATGTGTGCAGCTAACATTTCCCATGAGTCCTGTGCTTCTGGGGTCTTGGGAAGATTTCCTGAGCTTTGTTCCCTCTGTCTTTTCCACCAATTACAGAAGCTGCTAACTCCCTATATTAAATCCCTTCCTGCTTGAAATGCCTTGAGCAGTGACCGAACCTTGACAAAATACCCTATCATTCATTGTGTGCACACACATGTACATGTACATAGATGTTCAACTCACAGGGATAAATTCCCAAGAAAAGCATTTCAGGTCACACATTCTTGAAGCATGTGAGAATAAATCATCATCACCAGCATCATCATCTGTTTTGCAATATGGAAACCAGTATCTAGAAGGCCGGGAATAGAGAGCCCACTCTGCCTTTTGTTAAACAACTGCTTTTCCTGTGTAACTGAACCCTCTTTCTAGATGAACAGGGCAGAAATGGTGGCAAAATTCTTTAACAGGCCAAATTCACATTCATTGGGAACTCACCATAGCAGCCGGCTGTGAACATTTAAAAGTAAATGTGTTTTTGTTTGTCTTCCTTTTTGTGGGGTACCAATATCCAACACTTCCTCAGCCTTTCCACTCTTTTTCCTTTGGGTCTCCTCAGCTCCCACAGTGGAAGCTGGCTTGGTTTTCCATTTGCAAAGTTCACAATTCACCCAGCCATGAGCTGTGCCTTTAACCACTGCTAAATTGTTTCCTGACAGCCCTCGCTACAATTTTCTCCCCTGACATTTGATTTACATATGATCTTTAAGCACTGCCATGGCGGTAATAGCGATTTGGTTAATATTCCAAGCGCTCCCCCATGCCCCACACCTTGCAGGGCCATTTCATTGCTGCAGCGTGGCAAAATGCATGTACCAGATAAATGTATCGCTAATGAAATAAACGGATTAGGGGGAAGAATCAATTGCCCTGCTGCCAGGATGAGGCACCAGGAGTTAATTTTGTCTGGATCTGCAAGGGTAGCTGTTAATAGAATAGGCTTTTTACCTAATTGGAGGGAAAGTAAATGAAGTACAGTAATATTCCATGATGTATTGGAAGAATTTACTTCATTTTCTCTTAGTCTTGCTTGATGAGTGTTTACAGCACAATAGAATTTATAGTCTCCCTCCTCTCCCCATTTTTCTTTCCTTTTCTTTCTCTAGTCCTCACTATATTTCTTTTCTTTTTTTGTGTATCTAATTTTCTTTTTTCTTATCCTCCATCCCTCCTTTTTGTCCTTCTTTCCATCCATCCGTCCATCCATCCATCCATCCATCCACCCATCCACCCATCCATCCATCCATTTCTTCAACCAGCTGATAAACCAAGGTCTCAAACACAAATGTCTTCAGGAGCCAGTGACATAAATGAGTAAATATTTGTTGGGTTTGTGGCAAAATGGAGCCATCATCACCCTCACTATCCCCATCATCATGATCTTTGTCATTGTCATCATGATTATCTTATCTGTCATTTATTAAATCTGTCCATCCTTCCTCCATTTTTGTGAACATTTATTGAAGGTTTACTATGCTAATCAAGACCTGATTTATCTCTGTGAATATGATAATAGAAAAAAAAAGTGTAGCCAAAAAGTTCACTTACATCAATTTATATGTCTGTCTTATACTTAGACTCCTTTCCAGGTCTTTTCTCTCTTCTCTTGATGGAGGCATTGAAGTTCTGTTGAAATAAATACACCTTCTAAAGACTGGAACCAAAAGGTTTTAAGACAAGTTTGGTCAGACTGGTGGGATAAGTAGGAGAGCGCTCTATAAGCCTGAAGAGAAGGGTATAAATGTATACAGGAGTTTCAGAGAATGTTTTCCTAGCATGAGGCAATGCACAGGTGACCAGACACCCGTAAAGGGACAGAACATGGTTTACTGCATGAAGAGAGGTCGTGAAAATCACGAGAGGGAAAAATCAACTTTTAGAATGAAATTCCAAAGCCCAGAGCAGCACCAAGGACAGCTACCAAGACTTCTACTTGGGCAACTCTAACCAATCCAGGTGAGATGGCTGGTAAGAGGCAGGGCTAGGACTCTAACCCAGGACTGCATAGCCCACAGTGATCCTCCACCGTTAGCACATCAGATCCCCTTAGGAGCTTCTACAGCCTGCAGATTACTGAAGAGTGACAAAGACTTTCCTCTTTGACCAGACTTGAGTCAAGCTCCTCTGAGTCTGCTTTCTGATTAGTCCCTGACTTCGGGTTCTGTCCTGGCCCTTTTATTCCAATAGCAAACATCCCGCTGAGTCAGTTCAGCAAAACCCCCCCACCCTTGGTCTGATCATCCTTGATATCTAATAAAATTCCTCACCCCCTACCCCTGATATCTTATCGTGGTGGCCTGCCTTAAACAAGAATCCTGTTAGGACACTAGAGCAAAGAATTACCCATTTTTGGAATTTTTGGAATTTTCCATTTCCAGATTCCCCCTCCCCCTGTTCTGCTCCTTAGATATAAATTCTCACTTTTTCTTATTGTTGAAATTTTTACGGGATTTCAGAGTTGAGCCTGATCTCTCTCCCTCATTGCAAACTCCCTATCGAAGTAGCCACTCTCCCTCCCATATACCGCATAAAGTGTTCCTCACAATCTCTAACAGGTGTCAGAATAATGTTGTTGTTGTTGTTGTTGTTGTTGTTGTTGTTGCTGTTTTAATGGGACACCTGAAGAATCTGCATTTGTGATAAGCTCCCCACGTGATTCTGATGCCGGTCTTTTGCAGACCATTCTTCGAAAAACCCCACCTGAGCGTTCTGGGGGCGTGTTTTGTTGAAGAGCCTTATTTTATTTCTTCGCCGTTTCTTAGCCACTGAGTGTCATGAGGGATGTGACAGGCACTCAGGGAAGAATTGGCATGAGGCTGAAGTACTGGTAGGGACAGTAGTTACTTGCCCATGAATTTCATTGTTGTTGTTGTTTACGCAAGGCTTAGAGTTATATTTTCAAGGATTGACTTCATCGACCTGAAAGGCACCATCCATTGTCTGCCTCTTGGAACTCAAATCTCTGCATGAGTCCAGAACCTAGATTTTGTTTTCTAGTCAAATGCTCTGTCTAGGGCCAGTAATTTCCTAAGAGCCTACTCTGTGTCAGCTACCATGCTGGCCACTGGGAATGCAGACATGAATCAGCCAAAATACTTTACTCCAGGAGCTCATTGTCAACAGTATAGTCACCCCTCCATTCTGCATCTGTTGGGCTAGGACCCTATAAAGCATTAATCATCTCATTCAACTGTCCCCTCTTTCTCCCCTTCTCCTACTGCCTACTTCTGCTTGTGTAAACTTTGCTGAGAATTTGAGCAGAAATAGTAAATAATGAAGCTCCAGAGGGTTGCACTAATTTCCCAGACATTTAATCAATACGGAGCTGCCCTGTTCATTACAGCTGTCAAAAATATGCAAAATCGTCCATCTGGTCCTCTCAGGTACGAAGCTCTGAGCTGGAGTCACCAGTTGCTTGGCTAATTACCACGCCCCATTTTCTCTCATTCTGAGGCCTCTCCATTAAGCACGAGCTACCAGCTCAAGTATAAAGGCAAACAATAAATATTTGAAATGGCATTGCCTGCTCTGGGGTCCTGAGCGGTGGTTTACTTGGGTCGCTGCAGATAAGGAGTACAGGTGGGGTTTTGTGAAGGAGCAGCCTCCCTCATCTTCTCCCACGCCCCTAAAACTCTCCCCAGCCCCCAACCTCCTCCCTCCCGAGGCCCCTCCCTGCCCTTCAAATATTTAGACCTATTAAAAACCATTGGGGGGAAAAATGATCTATACAAAAGCTTTGCATAAAAAAGTGATCAATGCAAATCCCTCTGAGGAAATTGCTTCAGCAGATGGAAACGGCCCATTTGCAACAAATGCCGCTGGCTGTGCAGATGGTAATTATGGGATGTATGTAAACATGCAAGCTCCGGCAAGCAGAGCAAACTGCACTGCTGAACTCAGCCGGCATGGAGGACGCCTGCCCTGGCACTGCCCCTGCCCTGGCTGGCCTGCAGGCCAGGGGCTCCAGAGGAGCCTGGGAGCAACTAAAGATGGGGTTTGGAATTCCAAGACCTATTAGTCTAGCCTCAGTTGAATTATGGGTCTTTCTGAAATGGTCCCTGGGAGCAAACCACACATCTTCTGATCTCTTGGTGGACCAAGGCTATAGTGTGGCTGTCCGGAAGAAAGAAATCAACATGTATTGAGCACTCACTGCACACCAGGTATGGTGCTAATAGCCTGGAGTGTATTTTCTTGTTCAACCTTCACAAAGACTTTGGTGGGTTGACATTACCATTATCATCGTCATCATCATCATCATCATCATCATTATATTTTGCAAGTGGGGAAACTGAGGTTTGGAGACGTAAAGTGATGTTCCTAATATTAGAAAGCTAAGAAGTGAGAGAACCAAGATATGTTGGTTAGCTATTGCTGAGTAACAAACAATGCCACGTTCAGTGGGTTCAAATAATAAGCGTCTACAGGTCAACTGGGTGGTTCTTCTTGTCTTGGCTGGGCTCAGCTAATTATGACTTGGCTTACTCATGCATTTAGATGATCTAGGATGTTCTTACTTAAGTCTGGTAGTTGGCTGGTTGTTGCCTGGGAGGATAGGGGTTTGAGTCATGTGTCTCTCACCCTCCAGCAGACTGGTGGTAGATGGGCAGATGTCTCAGATGGCAGTGAGCTCCCTATCACTGAAGAGGGTCCTTGTTTGTCCTGGGTGTAAGTCCTGGATTCCCTTCACAGGCATGCAAGTGACCTTTGAGCTCAGATGATCCGGAAATACCAGGGACTCTTTGTGACATGAACTTTATAACTTGTTTTACAATATTCTCCTCAATGGTGGTTGTGGTAAAGTTTCACACTGAGCAAGCACTGAATCATTCATTCATTCATTCATTCATTCATTCAACAAACATGTTCTGAGCAGCTCCTCTGTGTTAATAACAGGAGACGTTTAGGGATCAATAGTACAGTGTCCCTGCCCTCACAGGTTGCAGGCTGCCGAGAAAGACAGTCATGCACAGAGTCAGCAACAATTCGGTGTGATAAAACCCAGCCCAGGAGGGATGAGGGCACAGAGAGGGCGCTGAACACAGCTGGAGGATCAGAGAGGGCTGCCTGGAGGAGGTGTGACTTGAGCTGAATTCTGAAGGAGAGTAGAAGCAAAGCAAAGGTGAGGTGGGACATTCTAGGAGGAACAAACGCCTGAAGCAGAGTCGTGCAGGTGGCAAAAAAGCATGTCCTATTCTAGGAACTGAAATGAGTTCAGCAAAAATATGGTTGGATGTATGTTTTAGAGAGTTCCTGTGGGCAGCCATAGTGGAGATAGCATGGAGGGGTCAGACGAGGGAACAAGACCAACTGGGAGGTGGCAGGGAGGAAATTGATCGGACCCAGGGAACATCAAGAACTGTGACTCCTAGACACTGGAAAACAGGGGAAGGAGGAGAAGGAAGTTGTTCAGGTTTCTGGTCTGAGGGTGGAGAGGGGAAATACGCTGGGGAGGCACAACAGGTTATTGTGGCAAGCTCTGGGACTGTGGAGCAGTCCACAACCTGAACTCCCATCCCAAGAACCCTCATGCATGCATCATAAGCGACTCTCAGAGAAAAACCCTGGTCAATGCTTGTTCTCCAGGCACTGACCAGCATGCTTTGCAAAGTGGGACGGAGATCATTGACTCTTCATATCAACCCTCTGAGTAGGAATTGTTCCGGACTTCATTTTTCGCTCAAGGGAGGAAACTGAGGCACAGAGAGTGACGGTAACTTGCTTGAGGTCACACAGCAAAAGGGCAAGGCTGGGAGGTGAGGTCCGGCTGTCTTTTTTCAGTTGTTAATTCTATGGACACATGCACAGAAACAGGCTAAAGATAGTGGCACGCGTTAACTGAGACCTGTCAACCCTCAGGCCTGGGAGGGGTCAAATATGGGAGGTTCATGGGCTGTACATGGCCACCCAAAGCGATTATTTTGTGCTCACCCAGAGTTGTGAAAATCCTAAGATCTCACCTCCAAATCCCCAAATTCTGCTTCTCTTGAAATGCCAGATTGGGCAAGGCCAGGCTAGCATTTCTACATGGAAGCAGTTAGCAGGAGAGAAAGGTGGCCCTGTGTCCTTTCAATGAGCCTTAGCCGTCTCCACCGTTCCCTATGACCCTCCACCTGGCCCACCTGCCTCCCTCATGTACACGTCTGTCCGGTCCCCGCAGGTATTTGATTTTGAGCCTCTTGACTCAGGGCCCCTTCAGCATTAAAATTCTGTGGATTCGGGGATCCCTGGGTGGCTCAGTCGGTTAAGCATCCGACTCTTGGTTTTCACTCAGGTTATGATCTCAGGGTTTGTGGGTTCAAGCCCGTGTCAGGGCTCTGCGCTGACATCGCAGAACCTGCTTGGGAGTCTCTCTGTCTCTCTCTCTCTCTCTGCCCCTCCCCAACTTGTTCTCTCTCGCTCTCTGTCAAAATAAATACATAAACACTAAAAAAAATTCTCTGGGTTTGTTCTCTCGCGACAGTCTTGTGAAGAAAATATCATCATCACTCTACCCATTTTGCTGGTGAGGACACTGAGGTTTGGTGAGTCCAAAGCACTTATTTAAAGCCTCAAAGCCCCTGACTCTGAGCCGGAGACAGAGCCTGGGTCCCTTGACATCCCACCCACCCAGATAGGCCAGAAGCCCAAGATGGGACCCCAGTTTGGACCTGTAAGCTCTCCTATGTCCAGGTAGCTTGTTCTCTCGTCCTGTTGAATCATTCAGTTGCCCCATCCTTCAGATGCTGCGGAGAAGCCAGATCCCTCTCCCTTATGTCCTCAGCTCCCCTTGTATTGATCTCCAGCTTTATGAGGGTGACAGGCCATACCTTTTAATTGCATTATTACATCTTTATGGCCTGCTCATTGAGCAGGCCTCCTGCGCTGGGCGGCTGGGCCCTGGAATTTATATGCGGAACTGAAACGTTTATTGGAATCCTATTGATAAAGGCATATTGTGAGAGGCCCGTGGCTCTCAGGAAGAGGCTGGGGTTCTCACGAGGCAGGGAGGGGAGGGCAGGTCAGCATACTCCTGAGGAGAGAGTGGGTCACTCGTGAGATATGAGGGCAGCGCCTCCCTCTACACCCCGCCCGACCCTTAAATATTTCCTCTTTAATCACCCTGGGCAGGAAGGAGCAAGTTCTAGAAGCACTGCAGGGACATGGGCTGGGGGATTGCCGAAGAGAGGCGGCATTTTGGCATTGCAGATCAGTTGGCATCGAAGGCAGCGACTGCTCCTGCAGAGAAGGGAGAGGGCCCGTCAGGTGGAGACCCTCTATGAATAGAGAAAGATCAAAGAGGGAGTTTTCATGGAGTGCGAGGTCTTAGGGGAAGCACGTGGCCTGCTTGCCAACTTCCCCTGCCTGCTGGAACTTGGTGTCCCCCCATCTGAACGGATTCCCACCTCCCATTTTATTCACAGACATGTCCCTTGCAGGAATTGACAAACCCACCCTCCTAGTCATCTGGGATTCTTCCCTCCATTCTACCCCCCTGGGTAGAGACTCTGAACTCCCTTTGTGCCTTCACTGTGCATGCCCCACCCCCCGGCGCGCCCCCCCCCCCAGCTCTCTGTGGATCATTTCAGTAGCCTTGTAACACAGTTTTGGTTCCACTGTCTCCTTCTGCAAGATCTCGGTGAAAACCCAACCTTAATTGTAGTTTTAATGTTTTATTTTGAGAGAGAGAGAAGACACAGAGAGAGAGAGGGTGCATGAACAGGGGAGGGGCAGAGAGAGAGAGAATCCAAAGCAGACTGCGCTGACAGCACAGAGCCTGAGGCTGGGCTCAGACTCACCAACTGCAAGATCCTCTCCTGAGTCGAAGTCTCACGCTTCACCGACTGAGCCACCAGGGCGCCCCTAAAAACTGGTTTTAAATCGCAGCCCCTGCCGCAGCACTCATCGTGCTTTGTTTTCTTCCACGGCACCTCCCCCCACCTAATCTGTTATCCGTCCCTCCCATGAGAACGTAAATTACTTCAAGGAAGGGACTTGTGTCTCTTTTATTCACGGCTGTATCTCCAGCGCTGCGAATGGTGTCTGGCATATAGTAGGTGCCCAATAAATACTTGTTTAATTAGTTCACGAGTGAAGGTGGTTGGAGCCAGGTCCTGGCGAGGCAGGGGTGTGTGTGTGTGTCTTAGGTGCTGCGGCACGGCGGGGTGGGGGAGGGGGCTCGAGCTCGTGCCTTGAGCTCTGATTTCCATCCCGCGTCAAACGGTGTGTTAGTGGAGCCCTCACACGCGTCCAAGGTAATCAGTATGCCTTCCGGGAGCCGTGAATTAGTAATATCACGCGCCAAGGAGTCAACCCTAAATGGGGAATTTGGAAGAGGAATATAGCTCAGGGGTTAATTTGAATGTATTTCTATGTCTCAAAATCAGCACATTCGAGGAAAAAGGGAATCTGCTTTGCATAGTAAATGGTATTTGATGCGTAGACTCTTTCTTCACGTGTGACCTGGGTCATCTGTCTTTTTTGTTCTGAGAGCATTTTGGTGCCAAGAAGGAGGGGTCCGCGGTGCGGCTAATTGGACCTCGTTTGTGAACTTTTCCAGGCCATAAGCCACCCAGGCTTTGGTTCCCTGTGGTAATAACCACCGTCCTTTGTAAAGTGGTTCTGCCTTTGATGAAAATCAGCGCATCTGGCCAAATGCATCTACAGGTATCCAGGTATCTCTGCCTCAAGGGGGGCGGAGGAAACGAGCATTTTAGGGTTGGGATCTCCAGTTGGAATGGTCAAATGGTAAACTCTGGGCTGGACAGCTCTGTGACAGAAGCCTGGCTCAGCCACTCACTAGCTTACCCTGAGTAGGGTCTCTAACTTTGCCGTGCCTTGGTTTCTTCATTTGTATCATAGGGATGACAGGGCTTTATTCCCAGAGTTTTTGACGGGGAGGACCCAAGGGCAATGACCAGGGGAAGGGAGACAGGAAGAGTTTTTTGTATTTTTTATTTTTACCAGTGACTGTGGCTAAGCACATACCAAGTGCTTTGTGCTGTGGCACAGTGGGCATGTGCAGATCCCCCAAAAGAATCTGTTAGATGTGTAGCTGAATGCAAGCGTCATTGTTGAGTGAATAAACGAACGGATTGATGCTCAGGGATTACAGGGATAGGCAGTGTGCCCCATAAGGAAAGTGTGGAGGATGTTCATAAAGAATCCCCACCTTGAAGAAGCCTCAAGCATCAGGGATTGAGGGAGCCCTTGAGAGTCCTCTCGTTTTGAAGGTGAGTAGAATCAAAGCCCAAAGAGGGAAAGTAACAGGGCCAAGGACACACAGGGGGTGAAGGACAGGGTCGGGTTGAAAAGAAGGTACCCTCCCCACGACAGTGTCCGCCTTCCTCCTGCCAATCTTTCCACTGTGGCTCTCCCCGAAATCCATGGGGGAGGACGGGGCAGAGTTCAGACCTGCGGTTCGAACAGTGGGCCGGAGAGGAGAAAAATAAGCAATGCTTTAACGGTCCCTTCTGACATCAGCCGGGAACTCCTCATAGCAGAGGGTGGACAAGGACGAACCTCATGAGGGGTCAAGAGAGGGCAAGAACAGGAAGGGACTGTGATTAATAACCATCAGCAATGGATTGTGTTGGGGGTGAGCACTGAGATGCCTATTGATCAGAGAAACAAACAGAAATTGCTGCCAAGTGTCCCTCCGGCCCTGGGTCAATACACTTCCATAGACAAAGGAGCCAGGAGCTGCTGCCGATGCTGGGGATGTCTTAATCAGAGCGGCCAGGAGAGCTTGTGCCCCTCAGAGAGCTATCTGCATTGTGAGCTACTCTAGTGTAGACCTCCTTTCCTTCCTCCCTCCCTCCCTCCCTCCCTTCCTTCCAACTTATTCTCCCCTTCCCTCCCTCCATTCCTTCCAACTTCCTTCCTTCCTTCCTTCCTTCCTTCCTTCCTTCCTTCCTTCCTCCCTCCCTTCCTTCCCTCCCTCCTTCCAACTTCTCTTCCTCCTTCATTACTTCCTTTCTGTCCTATCCTTCCTTTCTTCCAACTTCTTCTGCCCCTCCTCCCTCCCTCCATTCCTTCCAACTTCCTTCCTTCCTTCCTTCCTTCCTTCCTTCCTTCCTTCCTTCCTTCAATATACTCTAAAAACTTACTACCTGCCAAGCTTCTTAGAGGCACTGGGATAGAACAATGAACAAGAAGGCAATCCTTGCCTTACAGGCCTCACAGGATAGACAAAGAGACAAACAAGATAAGTTCAGATGGTGATGTGGGCAGTGGAGAAAGTCACATAAGGAAGGCCGGTGGAAAATGGGCGGAGGAGGGTGACATCTCACTGAGATGGGACAACTGAGGAAGGCCTCTCTGAGGTTTCTGTGCTAAAATCCTCATGAAGAAGGGAGCCAAGCGGAGGCACCTGGGTAGCTCAGTCAATTAAGCATTTGGCTCTTGACTTCAGCTCAGGTCATGATCTCATGGTTCATGGAATCAAGCCCTGCTTCAGGGTGGAGCCTGCTTGGGATTCATTCTCTCTCTCTCTCTCTCTCTCTCTCTCTCTCTCTCTCTCAAAATAAATAAATAAACATTAAACAAAATAAAATGTAAACTTTTAAGAAAGGAACCAACTTAGTGAACACAGGGGGAAAGGTGCTCCCAGTATAGGGAACAGCATGTGCATAGGGTCTAGATGGGATGTGGGAGGACAAGAATGGAGACCAGAGGAGGATGGCAGTGGAGGAGGTTGGAGAGGTGGGCAGGGGCCAGATCACACAGCAAGTGTTTCCAGAGTAAGGAGCTGGGTGTGTCTGAGTTATGAGGTTCTTATTTGGGGAACCAGCCATCCCCTTGCAGTGTGGGCGCCTCAGAACTGAGGCATTCACCTGGCGTAGGGGATGGGCTCCTGGCTGGAATCTGGTAGCCCCAGCCTTGCTAGAGTGTGGAAACCCGAGTCAGCTCCTCTCGCCTTGAGACTTCCACTGGGCCCATGAGCTTCCAGTCTGTCATTCTGACATTCTCTCAAGCATATGTGATACAAATATATAGCCTCCGCATGCCTCACTCACCACATGCGGGAAAACTGGCCACTAGGACCCAAGGCTTTGGTGACCTCGCTCTGTAGGTGGCAGGCATCCACGGTGAGAGAGGGAGGCTTAGCAGAAATTGAAGGAGCATCAGAAAGCATCCTTGGGTTCAAAGTCACTCACCCCCTTAGCCTTGGGTCTCCCTTTGGCCCCCAGGTGTCTCCCAAGCCAGATGTGACCTGAGGAAACCAGCCTGTCTGACCCATCCCGCTTTGGGATGCACACTGTAGAGTCTCGGTCTGCACAGGCCTAAGGCCCTTCTGGGTGATGGGTGAACTGAGCCCCATCCATCAACCTCTGTGTCTGAAGGAGATAAGAGGTGGGGGTTTTGGTAGCCACGGGAGGAAGGGCTAGCAAAATCTGGAAAAGGACTTGTGTGAGAACAACTTGACCTGCCTGTGCATGTCCTGAGTGCACGCCTGTGCAGATCCGTGTTGGAGGGTGTTGGTGCCCGCACGCGTGAGGCTCTGTGGGCATGCGAGAGTGTGATTGCAAACGCCGAGAAGGCGGGGGCTGTGTTTGTCTCGCGCACTGCTGAATTTCCAGCACCTGGCACATGGTGAGTGATCAATAAACATTTGTGGAGTGAATGAAGAAATGTGTGCTCATGTGTAAAAGTTAAAGTTATCTGTTTTCTAACTTGACAATCTGTTATTTGAGCTTTCTGTCCAGGAAATACATTGGGAAAATACTTGGCATCCCTACATACGCCCACTGTTTCTTTTTTTTTTATTTATTTTAAAATTTTTATCGACAAACGACACACATGCAGAAGAGCATACGCAGCATCCCTGTGCATCTTCCTGAATGTTCGCAAAAGGAACGCCCGTGGCGCCACCACCCGGATCGAGAGTCAGCTGAGCATGTCCAGTGCCCATCAGCTCCCACGGGCTCCATTCAGGTACTAGCCTCACTGGGTAACTGTCACCCTCTCTCCAGCAGCATGGAAAGTCCTGCCTGTCTTTGCACTCGATGCAAATGCAATCGTGCAACAGGTACTCATGTGTGTCTGGCTTCTTTCGCACAATATTATGTTTGTGAAAATCATCCACATCTCCCAGGGAAGTTATAACTGTTTATTTTCATTTTTATATAGCAGGGGTTGGCAAATTTCATTCTGGAAAGGGCCAGATAGTAAATAGTTTGGGCTCTGCTGGCTATACTATCTCATAACTGCTCGTCTTTGCTGTTGTAAGGCAAAAGCTGGCATAGGCGATGTGGAATGAATGGATGTGGCTGTGTCCCAGTGAATCTTTATTTACATAGCAGGGAGTGGCCAGATATGACCGTGGGCTGGATGTGGCCAATCCTGTTCTATGGCACACCTTGCTGGGAGTATGGCACCGTTTCTTGGTTACAGCGTTGATGAAGATTTGGGTACTTCTGTTTTAGGGTATCACAAAGAGGGCCGTGAACATGCACGCACGCATCTTTCGGTGCACATCTGTCTTCACTTTTTGTTTTCATGGGGGTGTATTTGGCCACGGGATCTCTGGGTCATCAGGTTGGTGCATGTTCAGCTATTGGAGCTTCTTGCAAAGAGCTGCTGGCTCTTGATTAGGTGAGCTCTTGTGACGTAACGGTCCTCCACTTTCTGCATGCTGTGCCTCGCGTGGGCACCCCTTGCTTGTGTCACCAGGATCCGCCCTCAGAGGCTGCAACATCACTGCAGGAACACAGGGAGCCGGAAATGTGGCTGAACCACGCTGCACCCTCGAGTGGAGGGGCTGGCCATGCGATGACCCAGACCCAGCTCAAAGTCTGACCACAGTTTTTTCTAAACCGCACTTCTCTTGGGTCCATTGGCTTTTCCTATCACTTCATCTCCCTTCCTTCACCGCAAACAGCCCACATCCCATGCCAAGCCAAAGGGGACTCCGCTATACAATGCAAGGCAAGTTGGGTCTTTAAGAGGGCTGGTTGGAAGCAGCACTGACCTCTGTTTCTAGATGGAGTGACCATTTTAGTGAATACCACGTCCCTGTGAGTGTTGCCCTTTGAGGAGCTCCTACCCCAGTTCAGCCCAGAGAACCAAGTGGTATGATTGGGCTTTTGTAAGCAAGTAGCAGCATGCAATTCAGCGGCTGAACAAACATGGCTGAGTTCAGGTTCCACCTGCACCATCTCTGTGACTTGGTTTTCCTTTTTTTCCCCTTCCATGACTCCACTACTATACAGGATCTCATCTAAGAGCTCCCGACGACAATGATGAAGCAGGTATTATCATTATCCTCCCTTGACAGATTGGGAAGCCGAGGCTTGGAAACATGAGCCCTGGCCAGAGGACACACCCACACCTAAACCCTAAACTCTAGATTGAAAGACCATCACTTGCTCTGAAGCTCTGCTCTCAGTTATTTGCCAAAATGGTTTCCTCTGGAAAAGTCAGCACATGTGCATTTAGAGCTCGGAGTTTGGCTCATCAGGAGCAATCTCCTTTTCCTAGAGAAATAATTTGGTGTTGGATGGAGTCATGGAAAAAGTGAGTTCCCTCCGAATTCTTGTAAGGAGGCAGTCTGTGCTGAGGATCAAATATTGAGGTCTTTTGAGGAGACGGCACCCCTTAGTCAGTGGAAGTGCATAATTTTTTTTTTCTCAGCAAAAAATCTGCTGTTTCAAATTTCCAACAACTGGCTCACTGTTCAAATACCGGCATGAAGTGCATGTTTCATACCCTGGGTCATCTCTGGATGAGTGAACTGCACCAATTTTCAGCACCAAGGCCGTCAGGAGTGGATGTAGTATTTTCTAATTAATGATACTCATTCCTGCTAGTCTTTTTTTTTTTAATTTAAGATTTTGTTTTTAAGTAATCTCTACATCCAACGTGGGGCTCAAACTCACAACCCCACAAGATTGAGAGTCACACGCTCCACTGACTGAGCCAGCCAGGCACCCCCAGACCTGGTATTTTCAAATGTATTTCCACTTCTCCAGAAATAAGAGATGTTTGTTTGAAAAAAATTAAAGTCGCACAGACTTGTATTAAATATAAGAGGTAAAGCACTGCTCATCCTCAGTCAGCTCTCCACATTTTACAGGATGATGTTTTGCTCTGTCAGTGAATTTATCAGGTTGTGTCTGGCACTTTTGCTGAATCATCTAGCAAGGTATTTACCTGTAGAAGTGGACAGGTGGATTTCTGGCTGGGTGTTTCATGAATTCACCTGGTTTAAACGTTGTTAGGAATGAATGGATAAAGAAGATGTGGTATGTATGCACACACACACACACACACACAACGGGATATGACTCAGCGACCAAAAAGAATGAAATCTTGCCATTTGCAACAACGTGGATGGAACTATAAGTATTATGCTAAGGGAAATAAGTCAGTCTGTACAAAAGTAAAGATCATATGATTTCATTCACGTGTGGAATTTAAGAAACCAAACAGAGGAACATAGGGGAAGGGAAGGAAAAATAAGACAATAACAGAGAGGGAGGCAAACCATAAGAGACGTAATTAACTCTTGACAAACTGAGGGTTGCTGAATGGGTGTTGGGTGGGGCGATGGACTAAATGGGTGATGGGCGTTAAGGAGGGCACTTGTTGGGATGAGCACTGGGTGTTATATGTAAGTGATGAATCACTAAATCCTATTCCTGAAATCATTATTACACTATATGTTAACTAACTTGGATTTAAATAAAATTAAAACAAAATAAAATAAAAGAAACAAAGCAAAATAAAGCAAAAACTGTCAGGAAGGCTGGGTTCAAAGTCCTGCTAGAAGATGGCCATGTGCTCAAAACTTGGCCTTTGAGGAAGCCTTCCACATGGTCACTGGAATAAAACCAAAATGGCGTCCCCCAGAGCCAGAAGTGACCATTCACACCCATGGGCTACTGAGGTTGAGAGTGACAGGTCATGGAGTGAGTTGGAGGTCTAAGTCATAGCTCTGGAAGGTCCAGAAACTATGGAGAGCGACCTCTGGGTCCTAGTTCGTTAAATGACCCCTGGTCTGCGAATCTGAGCCCAAGTATACAGGATGGTCCCACCACTCTATAGGGAAGAGCCACCTCCTCAGGCAGCCTTAGTGTGGAGAGCATAAGTGTCGAGCAGGTCCACTGTGGCACGAGACAATTCCTATTTGCACTGGCCATTTTCCAACTGGGACTTTGCTGATCCTTTTCTTCACGACACATTTCTGACAGGTGGGAAAACCCTCACCGACCTGCTTTGTAGGTGTTCAGAGGGGTTGTTGCGGAAAGGGGCGGCAGGGATGGCTGTGCTGGCCACGGCATCCCGGCAAAACGGTCCAAGAAACAAGTTTATTTGTGGGAACAGGGGAAAGATTGCTCCAACAATTGACATTGGAAAACCAAAGCTGCTCGCTCATACCTGGCCTCGGCCTGGCTCTAGACATAAAGCAAAGGCAGCAATTTGTTGATTTTCCCGACGCTCGGATCCACCGTCAGCCTGGGATCCAGGCCTTAGGTAATGAGCAGCCTGGACGGCGAATGAGGTTTGGAGTTGAAATCCATCTGAGGCCTCTCTCCCTGCCAATGTCTACAGCTTAATAATTGCTTCCTCCTTCCTGCCGCATTCAGGTTCAAGGGAAACGCAAGCCCCTCCAGCGGCATTATGCAAATAGGGCCCACTGCGTTCCTGCGGCGGCATATAGAATATGTAAATTTATGGCAGTGGCGGAGCCTGCTTAAGACAGAAGATTTCTCAATGATGAAATTAGATTTTCTGGAAAGAGGCTTCCGAGGACCTGTCTGTGTTCCCCTGCCTCGTGCTCTGCCGTAGCCACCGAACGGGTGCTCTGGGAAATAATTAACTGAATTACGGGCTGAAACTTATTTAAAAAAAAACAAAAAAACAAAAAACAAAGACGGAAAGAAGAAACAGACCAGGTTTCACGAGGCCACAACAAATCCATACTTTCCGGAACGTGTACGCGGGGATGGTGGCCGTGAGGAAGGGTGGGTGGCAGGTAGGGGAGCAGAGGCACTGACACAGGACAGAGAGCTTTAGCACAACCTTGGCCTTCACACTGGGGGCCGTGGAGCTTCCAGGGTGGGGCGCCAAGGACGGGAGAGGGGACAGGGCCTTGGTTTCGGCTCCAACCTAGCACTCGCTGTTGCTTTTATCTGCTGTATGTACCTGCTTTCTCCCGATTTTGTCAGAAGAAAGCATTTATGTCCTTTAAAAACATGGAAAAATTATTCGTCTAGACCAGAGGCTCTCAGAGTTGAACAGGAGGGCCTGTTAAACACGGATGGCTGGGTGCTGCTCACAGAGTTGCAGACTGAGTCGGTCCGGGGAGGGGGTACTTGGGGATGCGCCTTCCTGACACGCTCAGGGTGACGGCTGACGCTGCCAGCCAAGGGATCACACCCTGAGAACCAGGGCACCAGGGCTAAAGTCTTCATTCGACAGACTGGGGAGACTGAGGCCCAAAGAGTTAGGTGCTTTATCCCAAGTCACACAGTGGAGGGGCGCCTGGGTGGCTCAGTCGATTAAGCGTCCGGCTCTTGATTTCAGCTCAGGTCATGATCTCAATGTCGTGGGATCGAGCCCCCGTATCAGGCTCTGTGCTGACAACTCAGAGCCTGCTTGGGATGCTCTCTCCCTCTCTCTCTGCCTTTCCCCTATTTGTGCTCTCTCTCTCTCTCTCTCTCTCTCTCTCTCTCTGTCTCAAAAATAAAGTCTGGGGCGCCTGGGTGGCTCAGTTGATTGAGCATCCGACTTCGGCTCAGGTCATGATCTCGCGGTCCATGAGTTCAAGCCCCGTGTCGAGCTCTGTGCTGACAGCTCGGAGCCTGGAGCCTGCTTTGGATTCTGTGTCTCCTTCTCTCTCTGCCCCTGCCCCGCTCACACCCTGTCTCTCTCTCCCTCTCAAAAGTAAATGCACATGAAAAAATAAATACATGAACAAATCCCGGTCACACTGGAATCCAGTCCAGGGCACAGGTTTGATTCCTTATCCTTAGCACCGTCACTGGGATCAGCTGATCATTTTTGATGTCACTTCCATTTGCCGAGTGCTTTCCATGTGCTGGACAACTTACACACCTGACCCCATTTAGCCTTCACCACCGTGCCGGGCAGAAGCACTGCACCTCCAGCGGGGATACCGCTATGGCTGGAACAGTTGCCTCCCTGCGAAGTTCATATGTTGATATCCTCTCCCTCCCCCCCCCTCTCCCTCTCTCTCCGTGCCCTTCCCACCCCCAATGCACATACGAAGAAGAGGTCCTGGGAACAGAGTGAGAAGAGATAGCCCTCTCCGAGAACTGAACCTGCCAGCACCTTGAACTTGGACGCCCAGCCTCCAGAACTGTGAAAGATCCATGCGCGCCATTTAACCTCACCCCCCACGCCCCCATCGAGGGTAGTTGACACAACAGCCCGAGCTGACGAAGGCAGTCACTGAGGCCGGGCATCACACTTCCTCATCATCAGGCTCCTCATCTGTAACGTGGGACGTCCTGACCCTTCGGAATGTTGGGGGGACCCCGCGAGGTTTTACCCGTAATGTGCGGAGCTCAGAGCCTAGGCCACAGCCGTCAGAGCATAGTCATTATTGTTTCTCTTGTAGTGATTATTATTAGTTGACTTGTGGGGAAGGGGAGACAGAGGGGGGGCTGTGAACTGAGCTTAGGGTTGGGAATAGAAGGATTTCAGTTCCAATCCTGAGCCTGAAGTTCACCCGCTGTGAGACGCTGGGGACATTTCGTCGTTCTAAGACCCGGATTTTGCAGAAGGAGTGGATGGAGCCCGGTGGCCCCAGAACACCCAGCTTTACGATCTCTGATTCCATAATTCCCAGGGTGGGGCCGTTTGTCACCGTCTCTTCCTGGCCTCCTTGCCTCCAGTCTCGGCCCTACCACTCCACCTTTCGAAAATCCTCAGGTGGCAACGAGTTCAGTGTTCTGCTCAACCCTTCTGTGGCTCTCTATTTCCCTTCCTTGGGTCATGTACAAGCATCTCAGCTTAGCACCCAGCCTCCTTCATGGTCTGGTGCCTCTCAGCCCCTCATTCCCTGTCTCTCCCTCTTCCCGTTTATTTCCCAGGGACCCTCAAAAGTACCCTCAGATCCTGGCTCTCAGGCACCGTGCAATTTCCCACCTTCCTCCCCTTACTCTCGCTGTGCCTTCTGCCTGGTGCCCCACCCCTGCCCGTCCTCTCCTTGCCTGCAATCTGTTTGAACTTCAGCACTCAGCTCAGATATTTGCTGCCCCGAGAATCCTCCCCTCACCTACCTTCGTCCTGCCTCCGACCCCGGGCTGCACGAAGTGCCTCCTTTTAGCTGCTTGTGTGTGTCTCATTTTAGTCCTTAATACTTTGTATTGCAGTGCTCTCCTGAATTTCTTGCCTTTTCCACTGGACGGTGACTAGTTTACAGAAAGAGACAACCTTCTTCATCAGGCTTTTTGGAAATGTTCTGCTTTGTTGTTTTGTCTGCTGCCTATAAACCTCATACGTGCAGGGGCTGTGTGTGTGTATATATATGTACATACACATATGTATATATATGCAATATATACACATATATTGTGTTTGCCACCATAATCGCAGCATGTTATTTCCATGCCTGGCACATAGGGAATGTTCAACCCTTGAATTAATAAATCCAAAATCTCTGCCCATTTTCGCAGATTTCTTATTAACCGTTATATCCCTATTGCCTTCCAAAATGTCTGGCATGCAAACGCTCAGGAAATCGTTCCTGAGTGAATGAATATATGAATAAAATGAATGACTTCATATGTAAGTGTATCAGTCAGCTGTTGCTGCCTAACAAGCAGACGCGAAATCCCCATTGCCTACAACAATAGATGTTTCTTTCTCAGCTAGCTTTATTCTGCGAGTCAGATGGGACAGCTCTGAGCCACAGCCTCTGTCTGGCCCAGCTCCACCTTCCTTCCATCCCCTGTGGGCTGACAGTGTAGCCAGAGCACGTTTCTATCATGATGAGGGCAGAGGTATGAGAGAAAAAGTAGAAACTCACAAGGTTTCTTAAGGTCTCATCCCAGAAGTGGCACCCTGGTCCTTCCATTCACATAACCCTGGCCAAAGCCAGGTACATGGTGAAGCTCAAAGTCAGTGCTGAGGGATGTGTCCTCTAGGAGGAAAGGCTGCAAAGTCCCATGACAAAAGGCATGGGCCTAGGGAGGTGTGAAGGATGAAGGCCAGTAATTCAGTCTTCTCCAATGACCAACCCCAGCATCTAGCCCAGAGCTCATGGCACATAGCAACCACTCGCTATGACTGCTGAGACGAAGTGGCCATGGTGGCCCTCCCAATGTTCAAGGCACTAGAACATCTTTGCACATTCTGCATTTTACACCCTCCTTCCTCTCCACCCTGCAATTTTCAATGATTTTCCAGTGCTTGCATTAAACAATCTCCAGGTCTCTGCCCACAGGCATTGCCGTGCTGGGGCATGTCACAAACATGCCCCCCACCCTGTCCTTCTTCCGGCCTACAGTGCACGTTGTGAGGGTCCCCCTGATGTTTAATGCATGAGCCCACATCCTCCCAGCAGCCGCCGCAGACAGATTCTCTCAGCATGGGAACGGCCATGAAATCAGATGACTGTACAGGAAGCAGTCGGCCCCCGCCCCCCGCCCCTGCCTTCCAATTGTTGTGAGGTTGCCCTGCTTCGACTCAATTCCAGTTTTGTAATCTCTTTTATTAATGTGCCAGAGGCAGAGAAAAATGCATTTGTAATTTCCCCTTAATGGCTGGTGGAACTTCTTTTTGCTTTCTTTGTGAGCATTTGTTTGTGGTACATGCATACACACACACACGCACACACACACACACACACACACACACGCATGCACGCACACACGCTTGAGGTCAGGATGAATTGAGTGGCAAGACAGTGGATATCAAAGCACAAGCATAGAGTCTTGGAATATTTCAGCAGGAAGGGGCTGAGCCCAATGGCTGCCATATTGTGTTTCCAGAGCCCTGGGCTTCCTCATCAGAGGGTACTGCAGGGCGAGAAGAAGTGGGGTGAATTGGTAGCCCCCCACCCCTGACCTTGCCTCACTCAGAGCATCCCTGTTTTAACCTGCTTTGTATACTGTAGGTATCCATAGGCTTGTTTGGAATTCCAGGTGCTTCTGCTGGTGTACCAAATATTCGATAACCCTTGTCTCCTCTGCCCCCGGTTTCATAGAACACAAAACCAAATCTCAGAGAGCCTGTGACTAATCCAAAGTCACGAGATGAGTTGAGGGTGAGGGTACTTAGGGACTGGGCCCCTCGTCTTCTGATTCCAAACTTGATGTTCGTTGCCTGCAAGGAGGTTATACCTCAAAATGATCAACATTGTCATTACAATGGTTATATATATATATATATATATATATAGTTTTCATCTCCCAAACATATTGACCATGGACGCTTGTGCTACAGGAAAAAGCCATAGGGGAGAGGTCGCCTTTTCCTTGCAGAAAGGAGATGAATATTTACTGAGCACCTAGCATATTCTAGGCCCTGGATTGCAGGTACTTTTGATACTTACTATGCAACCAAAACCTTACCACCAGGTGGGAATTAGTGTTTTCTAATGTTACAGATGAGGACGCTGAGGTTCAGACGGGTAAGGAACTTCTTCAAGGAGGCATGGCCAGGACATGATGTCAAGGGATTCCAACCTGGATTCTTCTTCTTTTAAAGAGCTAGTAAAGTTTTAAAGTATTTAGCCCATCATGGATTTTAAGAGTCAGAATCATTGAAACGATCGTATATGATGGTAGTGACCATAGATGCTGCAAGATACCGAGTGCTTACCTTGAGCCTGGTGTATACTGACTGCTTTACACACAGGGATGCCAGGTACATTTGTGCAGGGTGTGCACTGCATAAGAGCTCCTGACCTCAGGGTCAAGGGAGAGCTGCACTCAATCTTTAAACTGCTCAGCACACCTTTAGGTAAGACTGCATGCACCTGGAGGAAGGGGTACGTTTTCTAATTGCCCTGCCTTTTCCTAAGTCAGTCAAAGGCACTCTGGGCAAGCTGCTGTCCCTGCTACCTACCTGATCTTATGCTCCCATAGCCACTACAGTAGCTTTGTGACTGTGCCCATTTTAAAGGTGAAGGAACAGAGGCACAGGGAAGTTAGATTTCTCACCCAGCATTCTGCAGTTCTTTCAGTGGCAGGACCAAAATTTGAACCCACGATTGCAAAATGCCAAGGTGAGAGGAGATAGAAATTTGCTGCTATATCCGCTCATACTCCCTGCTCCCCTAATACTGTTGGGTTTCATGAAGTTCTAGAGATAGAATCTGGGGATTCAAGGTCCAAGGGCTTCTGGAAGGAGGTGTTCTCAGGGATTCTGAGACAGCAAATGAGCCTCAAGGATCAATCCAGATCAATCCAGTTGGGCTCTTCAAACAATCTCTCCGCCATCCGTGTCCCCAAAGAAGACCCCATGGAGGGGACAAAAGATCCCCCAGGTTGTGTGGCTCTGACCTCCCCCCCCCCCCCAACCCGGTACCCTCTTTCCTGGAACAGCCATGAGCTGGAGGAAGACTCCCTGGAGATAAATGTCTACTCAAAGCGAATTGTCACGCAATGTCCCAGAGCCAATTACTTATTCTGAGGGACCCCGAGGTGGCTTGAGGACTTGACAAAGAAAGAGGAAATAATTTGCAATGTGCTGTTTACACATAATCAAAGTGTACTAAGGGGAAAAAAATAGTATCACAGCCTACAGCTTCCCACGTTTTATTTTGATCTTCTCCTAAATCATTACATAAGTGGAGAGGCAGCTGGAGACTAATGTTTTGGGGGAGAAAAACAAGCTTGGGTGTGTTTGGTTAAAGGAAGGAAGGACTTTCTGTAAGCATGAAGGCATGGCCAAAGAGGGCTGAATGAGACCACGTCCCCCATCGCCCCAAAAAGGAGGCAGTAAATGACAGGTAGAGGACCCCTGCTCGATGCCACACACAGAGGCAGGCACTCGACAAGAGTCATGGCTGTGGATCCTCACATCTATCCCAGGAGGCAGGTTCTATCACCGGCTCCGTTTCACAGGTGGGGAAGGGGAAGTTGAGGCCCCAAGAAACAAAGTCTTCTGTCTGAGGACATGTGACCTGCGTGAGCTGAACCCAGGACTCGCCATCCAAGCCAGGCTGATGTTGGGGAGTCCAGGCTGTTTTTTCACCTCGGTGTTCAGCCTCCAAGTCAGTTTCCCTGAGTTTTGATGTTGGTCATTCATTTTGGGACCATTAAAGGGCTTAAAACAGGGGTTCCCTTCTCCAGAGGAGAGTCCTGGGAGGTGGTGCTGCTTCTGACCCCTCTCCAATTGTCCTCTGATCACTTCTGCTGCATACGACTAATAAAGTGGGGAGAGGGGGTCAGTGGGGACAAAGGAGACTCAGGCAGGAGACCTCAGGGAGCTGCATGGTGACAGGGGGTGTGTTGCTCATGATCTAAAAGAAGAGCCCTCTCAGGGATGGCCCCTGCTCTGGATTTTTTTCTAAACATTTTCTGGAGTTCCTTTTTTCCCCCTTATATAGAATTTAATGTCAAATTGGCTAACACACGGTGTATATACAGTGTGCTCTTGGTTTTGGGGGCAGATTCCCGTGATTCATTGCTTCCATCCAACACCCAGTGCTCGTCCCCACAGGTGCCCTCCTCAATGCCCATCACCCACTTTCCCCTCTCCCCGGCTCCCCCATCAGCCCTCAGTTTGTTCTCTGTATTTAAGAGTCTCTTATGGTTTGCCTCCCTCTCTGTTTGAAACGGTTTTCCCCCTTCCCTCCCCCCATGGTCTTCTGTTAAGTTTCTCCGATTCCTTCTTTCTCTCTCCTGGATATCTTCACCTCTAGCGACCCTTCTTCTCTCTTACCTCCCCTGACTTTGAGGAGCCAAGATACCGTCTTAGAACTTCAGAGTTGTTCACCCTCCCGTGTTTGGACCCACCTTCCCCTCTCATTGGCCTGGGATCTTGGAGCCACAAGGGACCTCAAAAGTAGATGTAGTCCAGCCCTGGAGTCCAGGTGGGTGAAGTGATCTCAGCCCCATTTTGGAGACACGTTCTCGGAGGCCAAGTGCTCACTTCAGGCCCCAAGTAGAAGAGAACTCAGGCCCACAGTCTAGCCCCCAGGACCCCCCCCATCTACCGGGATTCTTCGCAGGAGAACCTGCTCCTCTCTTTGTTCTCCACCCACCCCTGTGTCTCCGAGGCCCGTGCCATCTACATCTACACGCGCCCGCATTTGCATGAAACACACAGACACGCACGCAGGACTGCTCCCGGCTTGAACAGCAAGGGAAGCCAAATGCCGTTCACATCTTTCTGGGGAGGAGTGCGTCCGCCCCGCTTCTGTCCTTGCCAAAGCACCATACGTGCCAGACGTGCATATATTCCGCGTGAATTTCCTTAATCTCCCTCACAGCTGTCCCTCTCCACGGCCTCTGCTAGAGCATTCCCAAATTACTTGTCTCTTGGCGGGTATAGCAGCCTGTTCCCCAGGTCCTCTGTCCCTTTAAAAACAACCAAAACAGCAACAGCAATGATAACCATAATGGCTGCTGTGTGTGCGGCCCTCGCGACGTGCTAGGCATTGGGATAAATGACATACATGTTGCCACCCTGGAATGGAAGCATATGACCCCCTTTTACAGGTTGGAAAAAAGAGGCTCTAAGTCTAACGGCCTCACCCAGGGCTGGGTGAGCTATTGAGCTATTGAACCATGGCTGGCTCTGAGACTTGGGCTGGTGACCCCTGTCAGACTGCCCTCTGATATCCCATCCAGCTGAGCCTGCCACCATGATGACCACAACACAGGACAGAGTCTCCCTGTTCCAGAGACCCCAGAGGATAGCTGCTAAGGAAGTGCACTGACCATTTCTGCCTCTGATGGTGCCATTTTCTCTGTGTGAACTCAGGTAAGTCACTTAACCTCTCTGCGCCTTAGTGTCCACTCCTGTAAAATGCAGGTCGCTGGAGTGCTTCGCCATATAGCGTTGCTCTGAAAATTGATAAGATAATTGCAAGGAAGCACCGTGCAGCGTTTCCCAGCACCCAGTCAGTGTTGGGTAATTTAACGATCATGGCATAAAGAGATACTTTTTGTGTCCGACACTCAAGGCTCACTTGGGCCAGGCTCTGCTTTCCTTTCGACCATAAAAGCCCACCACCTCCATCTTGCTTCCCACTCTTGGTCCCGAAGGAGCTCCTCGCTGGTCTTCACAATGGTGGTCCCCACCATTTCTCACCTCTGTAAATTTGTCCAGATGGGTCTGTCTGTCCCTCTGCCTTTTACCTTCTCTGCAGACCCGGGTTTGATTTGCCCTTAATGCCCAGCTCAGAGACTGACTCTTCTCTGGGGTCTTTTCTTTCCTTCCCATCAGAGGCCACCTCTCCCTCCTCTGGACACAGCCTTGGAGGTCTTACTTGTGTCAGGTTAAAGATACAGCTACTCCAGTGATCCTGGCTTTTCCCCTTTATACTTTAAATGCTACTGGGTGGAAGGAATCCCGGGTCCCTGAATGACTGTAGGGAGCAACGGCGCACGTCCTGAAAACCCACACTAGACTGTGCTCTGAGCAAGAAATAAACCTTTGTCGTGCTGAGCCATTGAGAACTGGAGGTTCTTTCTTACAGCAGCTCTCCTGCCCTAATAAATCTACCTAACTCAAATCGATCTTTCTTCCCCATATTTCTATCCCCATATTGTTTCAGGAAGAGATTAGTCATTTAAAAGTGTATTTTAGGGGCGCCTGGGTGGCGCAGTCGGTTAAGCGTCCGACTTCAGCCAGGTCACGATCTCGCGGTCCGTGAGTTCGAGCCCCGCATCGGGCTCTGGGCTGATGGCTCAGAGCCTGGAGCCTGTTTCCTATTCTGTGTCTCCCTCTCTCTCTGCCCCTCCCCCGTTCATGCTCTGTCTCTCTCTGTCCCAAAAATAAATAAACGTTGAAAAAAAAAAAAGTGTATTTTAAGAATAGAATGAAAGAAGAACACCTGTAAGAACATGAAATAGCATCGGTTAGAACAGTCAGAGATTTGTACTGTGAAAATCAGCACTCCTACAGTATACGGATCAACATTTTAGCACTGAGCTTCCTAGGAGCCAGGGTAAAAAGGGAGACATGTTTAGTTACACACTCCCCAGATCCTCTGAGATAAATAAAAATACCACTGCTAAAAATAACTACGGTAAGAGTTACAGACTGGATTTTCCTTGGTGTCTTTATGAAAAAGGCCACTGAGTGGCTACAGCCCAACTCCATACTGTTCAGCACTTGTTCTGTGTAGCAAGTCTTTCCCATGTCTTTTCCTTGTGGAAACACAAGCAAGTAAATGATGTTGAGAGATCCTCTTGACGCACCTCACAGGGCAGTACTTGTGCTTCTCTGGAGGCCTGGGATATCCTGGAGGAAAGACACTCACCCCTTTCATTTCTGTGTTTTTATGTCTTAGAGTACAGTCTAGTATATGAGGTGAACACACGGTGAGCATCTTGATTATTGGTACTAAACGTGTGTTTGAGTGTGTGTGCTAAGTGTGTCAGGCTAGTGCTCTGTGCACCATGAGCTGTATTGTGGGATTGCACGTGTCATGTGTGTGTGTGTTACAAGGTGCTGTGTGTGGGGTGTACTCATGTTGAGCACATGTGTGGCATGCAGAGGTGTGTGACACGCGTGTACGTTGCGTGTGCATTGGGCGAGCGTGGTGTGGGTATCCTGTGAGCTCGGTGTCTGTGGTGTGCGTTTTGCCTGGGTGTCGTCCGGGTGGTGTGGGTGCCCTGTGTTTCCTGAGTGTGTGTCCTGATGTGCCTTGTGTGTGCCATGTGTGTGTGCACGGTGGAACCGCACCTGCACGTGTGCCCCAGGGTCCTCTGTGCCCTGAGCCTGTTCCCCGCGGGGTCGGCGCACCTCCTTGTGCGCGAGGCTGTGCCACTGTGTATCCCTTGGGTGAGCACATGGCTCGTACCCCCGCCCCACGCAGGCTCCGCACGGGCATCTACGCGTGTGCCCTGTGAGTCATTGTGGATACATCTCAAAGGCGGCGACTATTGTCTTCAAACAGAGAACAGCCATTAACACACTCATTAATTAGGATCATGTTGACACTTCTATTGCCGACTGAAAACATCTGTCTGTTTAATCAGTCTTCTTAATTCCTTACACTTACTCTCTCCGAGAGAGAGGGTGGGCTTGCTCTCCCGTGTGTGTACGCTGGGGCTTTACGAGGTGGGGGCACGGGCTCTGTCTATATTGTCACAGGGTGACAGCTCTCAGGCCAGCCCGTGGGCTTCTTAGCAAACGAACGTCCCTTTCAGTGGTGAATGAAGAGCCGGCCATGGGTCAGTTTGCCAGTGGCCGGTCCTCGTTCGCGGGGGCAGCGTGAGCGACACATTATAGATCGGGAGTAAGATCCCCTCCACGGCTACGTTGGAGGACTACGTTGAAACGCGACGGGGCGCGATGCGATGCGGTCCTGGGTATGCCAACCTCTCCATCGCACTCTCCTTCCCACCTGGGCTTGTCCCCTAAACCCAGCAACAAGCAGCTGGTAACCTTGACCGAGTCCGTTTGCCCACAGCTTCAGTTTTCTTATACGTAAAAGGGGATGATAAAGGGAGAAAGTAAAAATGAAGAGAAAACATACGTAAGTGAAAAGGCAGCTTGGAGACCTGGAACCAAGGAGGTGTCTAAAAAATGTCACTTCTGTCCCCAAAGGCCCCTGACCCCACATGAACTCAACAGGGTTGGGGAAAGACGAGAGAAGGACTCAAGGTCAGGGACTGGCTCTGGTCACAGTCCCCACCACCCACACCACTGGACATCCAACGCATGTCTGCTGTGTCCCTCCTCTGTGCCAGAGGAGGCTGGGTGCTGGGCACACAGTCTCTGCCCTTGGAGAACCCAGCAAGTCCAGATGAGAGAGAAGTTGCCACGGAGGCTCACTGGGATCTTGTTCATGGATGTGGCATTCCCAGAAGAAGGGGTGGATGAACAAAGGCTCCAAAGCTGGGGCAGGGAGGGGGAAAGCTCCGAGGGCGGGGAGCGTGGTGGAGAGTTGTAAGGTTGAGTGGAAAGGGAGGAGGGGATGGGCAGTGGAGGGTTTTTTTCCACTGGGTTTTTTGTTTTGCCTCGTTGTTGTTCTGCATTTTGTCTCACTTACTATTATATTTAGATACCTTTACAATGACCACAAAGAGTTCTACTTCATTTTTTTTAAAAAAATAATTGAGGTTTCTTATACATAATGCCTTATTTTAAAATCTGAACCACACTGGGGGACCCGCAGGTCATTTCCAGCTTGAGGTTATTGATGTGATTGCCCCAGGGAATTTTCTTAGCAATGGGTCAAAGGATACGTGCGTATGTGCTTTAAAGATAATTTCTTTTTACTATTTTTTTAATTGTGGTAAAATACATACGACAGAAAGACTGTAGGCCACACCGAATTGAGCAGTGAGATCTTTGTTTCCCTCTTTAAGCATACTTCACTGCTGCTTTTTACCTTAAAATGAGTCCCAAGCTTTTCTCAAAAGGATCTTAAGAAGGTTCGATAGGAAGCTGTGCAGAGAGGCTTGCCCAGTGCCTGGCACATACCTCCCTGTTGGGAGGCATTATTTTGGGGGAACTGACAAAGCATAGCGCTTTGGTGTCCAGACTCTGGACTCAGGCTTGCGAGCTGTGTGACCGTTGGCCAATCGCTGCCCCCCTCTGAGCCTCAGCTTCCTCAGAGAACTGTGACAGTGGCATAAGACAATACGGATAAAGTGGGCGGTGCCATTTGGGTGTGCAACCAATGATGTGTGATCTTCAAAGCATCGTTATCACCTTCTGCTCATTGTACATTTGAAGAGAAATGGTGCCCTCAGTTAAGCTTTATGAATGTTTGTTTGGCTGCTATGGTCCAAGTGATGCTGTCACACATCTTCTTTCCTACAAAAGAGCATTCTACCAGGTCTGGTTTGCTCCTGTAGATGATGGTGATAGCAAGTGGTGGGTCTCTGAAGGACAGCTTCACTTGTTTTTTAGGCAGAGTGAAACTCCAAGGTAAGAGACAGATTAAGCCACATTTCATGCTCCCTGAGAATTAGTTACTATCTTATGTAATCTTCACAATGACCTCTTTGAGGGTGGTACCATACCCATTTTACAGCTGAAGAAACTGAGTTTCAAAAGGCTTAGGCAGGGGTGCCTGGGTGGCTTAGTCAGTTAAGAGTCCAACTTCCGCTCAGGTCATGATCTCACGGGTTTGTGAGCCCCATGCGGGGCTCTCTGCTGGCAGTGCAGACAGACCCCACTTCAGATCCTCTGTCCCCCACTCTCTGTGCCCCTTCTCTGCTCACTCTATCAAAAATAAATAAATGTTAAAAAAAAAAAAAAAGCTTAGGCACTTTCCCCCAGATTACACTGCTAGTACATAGTTGGACTGTGAATTTAACTACAGCTGGTTTTTTTTTTTTTTTTGACCTTAAACTACTCATGTTTTTGGATGGGTGGATCAAACAAACAGACAAAAAGAAACCTAGTGGACTTGCCTGGACCTTTTAATTTGCAGAGATGAAAATTCCATTCAAACTAGTTTAGGCAAAATGGGAACTCATGCGTTCTCATCAACTGAAAGTCGAACCTCGATTGCCGGGGGGCTGAATTCAGACGTCTACCAATGTTACCGGGAAAAGTCTATTCCTCCATGATGACAAGATAGTCTCCCCATAGCTTTAGGGTTCGTTCAAGCCTGGAAACCCCAGCTAGGAGAGGGGCAGCTCCAAAGGTAGTCCCGGAATTGACCCCGATTGGCTTAGCTTGGGTTACATGGGCATCCATTAGTCCATCATGGCCTTGAGAATGAATGAGGCATTTTATTGGCCTGATGTGATCTGCAGGACCATCTCTGGATTGTGGAGGTCACTTTCATTCCACCTGAACCCAATGACCCCGAAGTGGAAATTTTCCCAGAGGAAAACCTGTAAGCTTGACTTAAAGATGGAGCTACGGAAGCTGGGAGAGAACAGGAAGCTACCTGCTCCAGCTGGTTTGGGGTTACGCAGAAAGGCAACCTGGAGGGATGTTAAAAGGCACTGCAGTCAGTCTAGGGGCGCCTGGGTGGCGCAGTCGGTTGAGCGTCCGACTTCAGCCAGGTCACAATCTCGCGGTCCGTGAGTTCGAGCCCCGCGTCAGGCTCTGGGCTGATGGCTCAGAGCCTGGAGCCTGTTTCTGATTCTGTGTCTCCCTCTCTCTCTGCCCCTCCCCCGTTCATGCGCTGTCTCTCTCTGTCCCAAAAATAAATAAAAGTTGAAAAAAAAATTAAAAAAAAAAAAAAGGCACTGCAGTCAGTCTAAAAACGGCAGCACTTATCCCCAGCCAGCCTCAAGGCGGGGGACAGGCCACATGACTCTACCGAAGCCCCCTTCCGGCCAGCCTTTTGGGATGGCTCCAACCAGGACTCATTGTTCTGGCAAGTCCCCCAAAGCCTTGGGAGCCAAAAAGCCAAGAAAAATGCAGGGCCATCTGCTAGGGCCCTTGTCTCTCTTCCTCCTCATCGTCTTCTTCTCCGTCGTCTTTTAATTATGAAATGTCTATCGCTGGATTATTGATCTCCTGCTGGTAAGAGCTCCTGGGGTGATATATGGCACGTGAGCCTGCTCCTTTAATTCCACAGCACGATTGAATATTGCCTTCGATGAAGTGCTTATTAGTCATGCATTGAAGAAGTGAAATAGCTTGTAGCTCTGAGGCAGGGCCTTTGCGGGGGGATTGTCAGTGCTGGGGGGTGGGGTGCAGAAGTTCCCTTCTGGGCTCCCTAAGGAGAGGGACAGACACTTGTCTGAAGGCAGAGGGACAGTTTGTCCCCATTAAAACTTTCCACCTCTGGGTAAGCCACTGCTCCCAGTCTTTCACTCAAAAATATACTACCCCCTCTTCTTGACAATGTACCTAAAGTCCCACCATTAATTAGGCTATTCCTTGGGCTTAAGAAGTTACCCATAAAGGCCACTGCTAACATGGATATGAATTTTAAAACTGTGATTACAACCATGCTACTTGCCATTTGTTGAGCAATTATCCTTCCTCTCTTTCTTCCTCCTTTCCTTTCCTTTCCTTTCCTTTCCTTTCCTCTCTCTTCTTTCTTTTCTTCTTCCTTCCTTCCTCCCTCCATTCCTTCTTCCTTCCTTCCTTCCTTCCTTCCTTCCTTCCTTCCTTCCTCTCTTCCTCCCTCCCTCCATCTTTCTCTCTCTCTTTCTTTCTTTCTCCCTCCATCTCTTTATCCTTTCTTTCTTTCTTTCTTTCTTTCTTTCTTTCTCTCTTCATTTCACGTAAAGAAACAATTTTAGAGTAGCCAAGTACCAGTAAACCATAAGTGCCATGACCAGACTTATTTGGACAAACTCTGATCTCAGCCTGCAGAATGAACTATATGCTATCTCTAAGGTATCACACTAGCCCATTAGTACAGAGTTGTGGGGGACTAGGGGAGAAGCGAAGCAGGCAATAAAGGACTCAAGGATAGGGAGGAATAGACAGATTTTAATTCATTTAATGAATCGCTTCAACTCTCTCTGCCTTGATTTTCTTACCTGAAAAGTGAAAAGGCTCGTGGTATTGTTGTAAGGATGTAAGGAGATAATTCATGTAAAGCCCTTAGCAAGGGGACCGGTACCTAGCAAATGCCCAATAAATGTTGGCAGTTCTTGATATTAGTGTTCATATTGGCCACTCCAGGGTCTGTTTATTTCTGTATTGCATACAATAGGCATTCCATAAATGCTTATGGGATTAATCCCTTTGTCCTGACACCCATGCTAAAAATCTTGAAATAGACCTATAACGATGTTTTAATCCTTGTCTTGCTTTCATCCTTACATCAATTGGAGTCACTTAGAAATGATGCTGATTGTGATGATGGTGGTGGTAATGGCAGTAGCTGCCATTCCCACAGCAGGGCCTTCAATTTGGGTTCCGTGCAGGGGGCTAGGTGAGTTAGAAATGCCTTGGTGGGGTGGAGGTGGGAAGGAGAAAGAACAAGATCCAAGCTTTTAAAGAACTTCTAAAGCTAAGGCACCACCTATTAAATGGTCTGTGCCCTCATGTCCACTCTTCCCCACCTCACTACACCTGGAAGGAATCAAACGACAGGCATGCTTCAGCCTATGACATAAAAAATAAAAGACAAGCTCTGTTCCAAAGCCTCTAAGGACATTCAGAGTCTGGGTCAGAGGCACTGACCTCATCTCATGATCTGCTCTGCTTTGTTCTCCCCATTATGGCCACACAAACCTTCTTTCTGTTATTTGACTATATCAAATTCTTTCCAGCTTCAGGGCCTTTGCACTTACTGTGCCCTCCACTTCAAATCTTTTTCTATGGGCCCTTTGCATGGCTATATCATCATTCAGGTTGTAGTTTCAATGCCAGTTCTTCAGAGATACTTTCCTTGATCTCTCAACATAATGCAGTCCCATTCCACCCCAAGTCACCTTCTGTGCCCAAACTTTGACTATCGTCTTGATGTCAAAAAACCAAAATCAGTGTCTAAATTCTTTGCTTGCTTTCTGTCTCCCTTAACATAAGGAAGGGGGAAGAGATCAGACTACTTTCATTCATGTTGTTTCCCAGAATGTAGCACACAGTAGGTGCTTTTTGATAGGTGAGGTGTTTTGATTTGAGGAAAGTGTCCCCATTTGGAAGATGTTCCCCTCTGCAGTGGGAGATCGAAAGGAAGGAAGATCTCTGGTTCTGAATCCCCAAATGGGTCATCACAGGGAGAAGCTGGACATCTCTAAGGGGCTAGGTGAGGGAAGAAGAGGAGAACTTGGGATGGAGTGTTTGCCTTTAGGGAAGTGGCTGGAAGGAGAGGGGCTGGCTGGGGAAGAAAGTCAAGCCCAGGGTCCTGGGGGAGCAGCTGAGAAAATGGAGATTGGGACAAGGAAAGAGGGGAGAATACAAGGAGGAAGAAAGCGAGATGGAGAGAAACAGAAGGCAAGAAAGAAAAGTAGACACGGGAAAATGATGGGGGAAAGATGGAGAAAAAGATAAAGGGAGAAATGGAGAGAAATTGAGAGAGAGAGAGGAAGGAAGGAATTGATCTATGGAAAGAGAGGTGGGGGAGCTAGGGAGAGAGAGAAAAATAGAAAGGAAACAAGAGAAAAATGTCTTTTATGGGAAAAGCAGTCTATGTGAGGGTGAGGGAGAGAGAACCCAGTGTATGTACCAGCCTTGGGCCAGAGTGCAGCCACCTCTCATTTCAGCACTCTGGACAGAGACGCCCTCTACCCAGAAACCCTATTGCTAATCAGCCTGTGACCTTGTACTGATAGAAAAAATGGGGTCCAAAAGAGAGGTGATATGGTCATACTGCCAGTGGGACAGACACTTTGAGTGGTGAAAAACTTGGAAGGGACCATGTGCTGGTACAAAGGCTTAGCAATGCCTCCCCCACCTCCCTGCTCAGGGGTCTCCCTGTCATAAAGCCAGCCGACACCCCCAGCCCCATGGGAAATCTTTAGACTCAACTCACTTCCCGCATGGATGACCCTCAGCCATGGAAGAACCCAAACACGTTAAATTCCCCTTCCTCATTTGTTCTCTGACCCATTTCACATCTGAGTGCTCCTCAGCAAACCCACCTGCCGTCCTCTGTCCCAGTGAGGGAGAGGCAGGACGAATTAAAGCTGGCCCTCCTGGGATACCTACCAAATGCTTCATGCTTGGGTACAAATGTGACTTCTCTGAGTTGTGAAACCAATAAGCACATCAGTGGGAAGAATCATCGCCATCCTTTGAAGGGTTTCATCAGTGGCCAAGACTTCCTGTGTGGGAGGAGGGTCAGGCAGGGGTTAAGGCTGCCAACTCTGCTCTCTGTCCAGGTCCAAATGCTGGTTGCCTCTCTGGGGGCTTTATGGTTAGCAAGGACAAGCCAATAAATCTTTCCAACACTCAGTTTCATCGTCTGGAAAATAAGGTAATAGGGCCTTCCTCCTAAGCTTCTTATAAACTTTTTTTGAAGTAAGCCTTGAGTGTGGTGTAAATGCCTAACAAATGAGAAAAAGGAGCAGAAGGAGGAGGAAGAGAAGGACGAGGGGGAGGAGGCGGAGGAGGAGGAGGAGGAGGAGGAAAAGGTGATGATAGTGATGACGATGATGATGGTGATGCTTTATTCTCCTGATTATTTCAGTGACTTGTTATGACCCATTATAGATGTGGTAACTAGAGGGAAGTGGCTTTTGTGGGTCCACACTGCAAGCTAATAGCAAATCATGGACAAAACTCATGTTCCTTATTCCATCCACTACAGTCTGAGAAGATGATCCCATTAGGAGACTCTTGAGAAAGTATTTTTCCCTTGGGTTTTCTCTGGCCCACCCATAGTTCCCAGCACCTGCATGGAGGTGAAGGGTGTCAGGCATAGAGGACAGGATCCCAGCTCTGCACCAGCAGTCTGTGCATCTCTGAGCAAGCTGCTTCCCGTCTCCAAACTTCAGTTTCCCCTCTGTTCAATGGGAAGGAGGTTGGGCCAGGTGACCACTGAGGCTCCTGAAGAACTGGTGTCCTGGTGGCTCTCTGAGATCCCGCCTGTGATTGGTACTTTGCAGGAGGTCCCAGGAGCTCAGGGATTCTCTGAGGGCATTTGACAGCTTTTGAATTCTACCTGTGGAGGATTCTACTGATGTCTGGGGAGTTTTCTGGTGTAAAAGCATATTTCAATAGATGCAGACTCAGGGGGTAGGTTCTCTGGAGACAGAGAAGCCTGGCAGAAAGGAGATATAAAGAAATCTCCAGGGCTCTGTGGGTCCCGAAGGCTTCAGGGGGGAAAGCCATGGGAGTACATGTATCTCATGAGCCTGCTCGACAACACACTTAGTGTTGGAGTGTCTACCCCGGTGGTTTTAGAGAATTCTCCAACCCAGCAAACAATACAGGTGGGAGACTGGGAGCTGGGTACTCACTTAGACAGCATTTCTAAGAGGTGGGGAAGACAGGTGTCCAGAATTGGGGTCCAGCACACTACTGGTGCCATTGTTATCCCCATAGGTGGGACCCAGCCTTGTGTGGGGTTCTTCGGTCAGGACTGTGGGATGATGACAGGGGCTGGTCCTGTTCTGTGGAGTCTTACCATGAGGTCTGCAAGAAGAGGTGCCATGACATATCAAGGACTGGGCACTCATGATGTTAGAGGCAGAGGACCAGGCAGGCAGACACAGATGGCCAACAGATGCCAGGGACGGGCCCTGGGTGGCCTGTGTTCATGCCCTGGCTCTAATGCTAACTGCCCTTTGATTTTGAGATGGACCCTGTCTTTCTGGGGGCAACATATGCTTCAGCCACTTTTGTTCCAGCTCCCATGGCCTCTCCTGGACTCTTTCATTGGCAGGGGCACAGGACAGGTAAGAACTGAGATGTTTTTTAGTGATAGAATGGGTAAGACTCATGAGGAATATAGATTTCCTCCTATTTTCACTGTCCCAGCCTCTTGTGGGCACCCAGTGTCTGCCTGTCAGAGAGAAAAGGAAGCAATGCACTTGTTCACAAAAAATGCCAAGAACAAAGGGAAGGAGGTAAGGGGGCATTTCCCCCTCTTTGTTTTGGATACTTAGGTTGTAGAATCTATTTCACCTGGTGATTAGAATCATGGGACCTGGGGTTAGACTCCCCAGGTTTGGAGGCCTGACTCCACCACATCCCAGCTGTGTGACCTTGGACAAATGAGTTGACTTCTCTGAGCCTCAGTTTCCTCATCTGTAAAATTGGGCTGAGCCTCAGTTTCCTCATCTGTAAAATTGGGCTGAGCCTCAGTTTCCTCATCTGTAAAATTGGACCTCTGTGAGTGTCAGGTTCCCCATCTGTATTGGGAATCTGTAAGTGCACTAATGATCACTCTTTACTTATGAATGGTTTCTCCTGCTCGACTTAAAAAAAAGTCACAATAGCAAACGTGTGTAATGGGTTCGCTGTGCATTGGGCGCTGTTCCAGGCTCTTTGTCCTAACTCGCTTGACCATTCTACAGCCCTATGAGTTACGTGTTGTTATTATGGAAGCCACTTGACAGATGGGGAAATTGAGGCTCTGAGAGGTTCAGTCGATGGGTCAAGACCACATATTTTTAAAGGGGTGGTGCTGGACTTGAACCAGGTTTGGCTGACTGCAGTCCTGTGTACTTATCCATTTTTCCCTAGGTCTCCTGACACCCAAGCCATGGCCTGGAAGTCAGGATGCTCTGGGTACCCAGTTGTCCCCCAGTTCCCTGCCTGAGTTTGTTAGCATTGCTCAGAGTCTGTTTCCCCCTCCATGCCCACTGGCCCCCCCCCCCCCCACCGCCCCTCAATGCACTGGCTGAGTGATCTTGCTGAGCCCTCTGCGGGGCACTGGCCAAGGTCCTGACTGATTATTGACAAATTAAAAATATAAGCTATTGACCAGACACTGGGATGGAGTCCCGGAGCTGAGGACCTGAATCTCAATGAGGCCGCTGAGCGTGGAAGTCGATCTTGCAGGTGGAGGAGGAGGCGGACAAATTGCCCCATGCCTAATGCAGAGTCTGATGCTCTGGTTAATAACTGTCTGGTGCAGAGTGGGGGCAAGCGTCTGCCTGAGTCAGCTCACTCTCCACCCAGCAAGGGCCCCACACTCCCCTCACCTGATCCAGTAACCTCCCTGGTACGAGAATCCCTAACCCCATTTTACAGAGATACACAAGGTCAGGAAGTATTAAGTGGAGGGGCTGGGATTTGAACCCAGATCCTCCTAACTATAAAGCCTGGAGCTCAGAGACTCAGGAAACCATGATTTCAATCCTGGCTCCATCCTTTCTCCCTTCTCATGTCCTCCTGCTGTGTGATTTTGGGAAAATCGCCATACCTCTCCGGACCACAGCTTCCTCTTGTATAAAGGTGGATAATAAAATCTGTCTTGCGAGACTGCTATAGGGATGAAATGCGAAGGTGAGGGGTGGTGCCTTTTATTCTGGACATTTCTGCACATGCCTCTGGATCCCCTTGATCCTTCTGCTTTGGCGGTTCAACTCCAGTAGCTGACTCACATGGGAAGTGTCAGCAGCTTGCTCTCTGGCTTCTAGTATGTTTTGGTCACTGGGAGGCCGTGTCAGGAGATTGGAGGGCAGGAGGGGAGTGAGGTTGAGATGTTCTTCCTCTCTGCCTCCCCCCTGCCTGGCTCTAGGTTGGCAGTGGCTGGGTTGTCCTCCTCAACGACTCCCCTGCTATTGGGTAGCTTTCCCCAGAGCAGCAGCTGTGGCTCTCCAGGATCTGGTGTCAATCCCTCCCGTGACCCCTTCAGGCCCAGGGATAGACAGCGTCCCTGCTGATGCTACCCCACAGCTTCTGAATCATCCCTGCCACTTTCCCTTCCCCGCGGTCGCCTTTGTAAGGATCCCATTCTCAAGCTCGCCTAGGTCACCCCACTGAGTGTGCCATCTGTTTCCTGCCAAGACCCTGCTGATCCACTTTAAAAACTGTAAAGTGCGGTCCGCACAGAGTGGGCCATCCTTTAAAACATTGGCGTCACTGTTAATCCAACAGTTAAGAATCTCTCTCTTTGCTCATCCACATTAACACTGCCTCACTCCCTGTTAACACCCATCCCACGGAACAAACACGGCTGTTTGTACAGTGGCCGTCTCTGCTGGACCGTGAGCTCCTAAGGGAGGAGCCTGGAGCCAGCTCTGTGCCTGGTGGTGCGCTCCCTAGAGCTGTGCTAGGGAATGAGGAAGCCCTCAGGGAGTGTTTTACAGAAAAATGAAGGAGGCTTAGGTGACTTTTCCAAGGTTACACAGCAAGAGCCTGATGCAGGACTAGAACTTGGGTCTCCCAGCTCCCAGACCCAGGATCTGAAAACGTCTGTTGAAGGCATGAGTGAATGCACAAAGGTTAGATGAACGTTACCCAGGGCCAACAGGTTAAAAGTAGTCCCTCTTCACCCTTGGCTTCAAAGGTTCTCCTCCGGGGGCAATTTTTGGCCCTCGGGAGACATCCGGCAAAGCCTGGAGGTATATTTTGGTTGTTGCAACTTGGGAAGTTTGCTGCTGGCATCTGGTGGGTGGTGGCTAGGGTGCTGCTAAACATCTACGATGCTAGACAGCCCCCACCCCAGAGAATAATCTGACCCAGAATGGCAAGACTGCGCAGGTTGAGGGGCACCTGGGGGGCTCAGTCGGTTAAGCATCCGACTTAAGCTCAGGTCATGATCTCATAGTTTGTGGGTTCGAACCCCATGTAAGGCTCTGTGCTAATCTGTGCTGACAGCTCGGAGCCTAAAGCCTGCTTTGGATTCTGTCTCCCTCTGTCTCTGCCCCTCCCCTGCTTGTTCTCTCTTTCTCTCTCTCTCTCTCTCTCTCTCAAAGATATATAAAAATTAAAAAAAAAAAAACCAGCTTCCAGGTTCACAAACCCTGTTTTACCCATATATATACCTTTTGAGCTCCTACGTATCTAAATGGCCCCACATTGAGGACAGCTTTTCTAATTTTTTACAACATTGGCTTAAAGTTTTTCTTTATGATAAAAACGGTATGTTAACAATAGAAATATGTAACATATAAAAATATAAGAAAATAGAACACTGTCTCCATTTGACGTTGACTGTCTTTCCATGGATGTTTCTGCATTTATATACGCGCACACAGGCACATCCTCCCACATATACCAAGGTCATTTCGAACATGCAGTTTTGCATACAACGTTTTCGCCATAGGATGTCCTAATCATCAGCCTTTAAAAGCTCTTGTAAATGGCTGTACCGAACTCCACTTTGTTCACAATCCATAGGACCCTGCAGAGATTCAGGGTGGCTTTGGTCTCCACGTCGAGGATCGTCCCTGAGGGCGGGTCCTTGGAAGCGGGATTACTGAGGTAGAAGCTGAATTTTTCAGGCTCTTGATAAGGAACTAGATGCCTTCCGGAAAAGTGGCTCCCCGCCCAGAAGCGGTCAAGGGTCGTCTCTCACCTTGCCCTTGCCAGCCCAGAATCGACTCCGTGAAATCTGTTGTCAAACCGATGGTATTTTCCCCAGTGACACTGACCATACACGTCTGTCCCTGTGTTCGTCCCTCATTTACATTTCTTCTTCTGGGAATGGCCTGTTTGTTTCCTTTGGCTCTTTCTAGATTTCAGTGTTTTCTATTTGATATGTAAGAGCTTTGTAAAAAAAATATATTAAGGACGCTAACCCTTTGTTCGTCATAAGCGTTCCAAATTTTTTCCTAAGTTTGTCGGTGGGATTTTAATTCGTGTATGGAGTCTTCAGTCACACGAATTTATTTTTTCAGTTTTTTTTTAGGTGCACAAATCCATCCGATATTTCCCTTCCTTTGGGATTCATTCTTTGTTTTCCTCCTTAAGAAGTGCTCTCTCCCTCCCCTGTCTCGTGACCTACACATTTTTGGCTTCAAATATTTATCAATTTTTACTTTTGACTCTGGATTTCTAAAATCCATCTGGAATTTATTTTGGTGCATAAAGCGAGAGTCTAGATTGATATTCCTCCTGCCCCCCCCCCCCCGCAAATACAGACCACTATTCTTGGGGGGAGGATTAGTAACAGGACGTAAAGCACATCGCTTCCTCTGCTGAAGTCTGGGAGGGTCAGGAAGGGTTGGGCTCTTCAGCTGTTGTAGCACAGTGACAGTCTCCTCAGGGGACCCCATCCTAGACCCTTCCCTGGTTCTCTCAGAGGCCAGCAAGGGCCCACCACTGTGGAAGCCCCAGGACATGAGGTGCACCCTGACCTCCCTTCTCCAGGGGATTCTGAGGTCTGCCTCATAGCAGATTAATCCACCAAAAGGCCAGTGGGCTCGGTGCTCACCTATCAAGCACACCTGCTAGAGTCCCGCCTATATCCCCACACCTTTTTGTTTTAATGTTCACTTATTTTTGAGGGAGAGTCAGAGCGCAAGTGGGGGAGGGGCAGAGAGAGAGAGAGAGACACAGAATACAAAGCAGGCTCCAGGTTCCGAGCTGTCAGCACAGAGCCCGATGAGGGGTCCGAACCCACAAACTGAGACCATGACCTGAGCCGAAGCCGGATGCTCAACCAGCTGAGCCACCCGAGCACCCCATCCCTTCACCTTCTGAATTCTTATCCTTAGACTTACCTCTAACTGGATGCAAGCAGCCGCTGTGGTGAGATGCCTGCTGTGTTCTCCATAAAAACTGCTCTGACCACACTATTTGTTGGTGTCCTGTGTCACCAGAGGGAGGAGGCGGCGGATGGAAGGAGATGTCGCCCCCAAATACCTGCTATGTGACCTCCGGCCAGGGTCTCCCTGCATCTTGCTGAGTGCTGTGTGCTTTATAAGTGACAAGTGTCCCATCTGCCCGAAGGAGTCAGGAGCCTGGATGTGACTTGCTTCCACTGTGGCTGGCGCAAAACCAGCACCTGCTCAAGACACGGCACCCACAGACATCACATCACCGTTTCCATTTGCAAAGCAGAGACATTCCCATCTCACTCAGGGTCCTGGTCTGCCTCTGTTTATGAGACAGAGAGAAATACAGAACTCCCTGTGCCTGACTTTCTGGGTTGGTTTTTCCAGGAACAGGTCACCTGGGAAAGCGGTCAGTGAAGAGGCTAGGATAATGTCTTATCAGGAGCTCAGGATCTAAAGGCTCTGAATCACACCCCCCCACCCCTACCGCCAGCACTCACTGGCTGAGGCACCTTGCCCCGCCCTTTCCCCCCACCAAGCCTCAGTTTCCTCATCTGGAAATTCGAACCACGTGTACGATTCAATATCTAAGAGTTGCATTGATTCAATGAGATAATCTATTTTTTTAAAGCTTATCCCAGGGGCTGGCATATGGAAAGCAATCTATTCCATTGAACTTCACAGTTTTCGTTCATTCGTTCATTCATTCATTCATTCATTCATTCATTTTTTTGACCTGTGTATTCCCAGGGCCTGGTATACATGGTGGGGGCTCAATTAAATAATGCTTAAATGACTGAATGAGTGTGCAGAGCATTCATTATGTGTCAAGTTCTAAGCCAGTGGCTGTAGCTATTCAAGAGCTCAGGATTTAGGAGAGACACACATGATAAAGATCATTTTACGGTCACTAGTGTCCCCAAAGAGGCATGCCTATGCAACCCAAAGGGATCACAAGGGGGATAGTGATCCCATCTGAGGAGGGCTTCTGGGAGTAGGTGATACCTCACATGGGTTCTAAAGCCAGGCTAGGAGTGTGCTGGGTTGTGAAGCAGGATCTGAGCCTGTAACTGAGTGTCCACTGCTCGGAGCCTTGTGTTGGCCTTGAGAGATGGCAAGACATTAGCTTCCCATTTCACAGCTGGGAAACCTGAGGTCCCCGGAGGTTATGTGACTCGTATTTGGTCACACAGGTAGAAGTGGCTGAGATGGAGCTCAGCTGTTGGGCTTTTGGAGCCAAGGTGGTTTCAGGAGCCACTTTGGACATTGTGTGGATGCCCAGATAGGAGGGGTGGGTTTTAAGCTACAAATACAGGAACTGCCCCTCAGAACCCAGCCCTTTCCCCCAGGTTACACTGCCTTCTTTCTCTCTGTCGTAACAATCTTATGATTTGTTCTTGAGTCATTCACATAAATCATTTCAAGTCTTTTGAAAATCCAGCCTCTAAGCCCTATTTCTTCTCCCACCCAAAGAGCTCTTGACCTGTCTCTGCCTCTCTCTGCTGCCACTCATTTCAGGCCTGGACTCAACATTGGCCTTCCCATCAGGCGTTCCGGCTTCTGCTCTTGCCCCTTCATGGTCTGCGTGACAGTCAGAGAGATTACTCCAAAGCACAGACGTGATCACATCACTCTCTCACACCCTCTGTGGCTCCTACTTCCTCAGGATGGAGTCTGAACTCAGGGCCCACAGGGACCTGACCCTTGCGGAACTCTCCAGCCCTGTCCCTGGATGCCTCCACCTCCCTGAGCTGCATCCCTGTTTCCGTGTCTTTTTATTTATTTATTTATTTATTTAAATTTTTTCAACGTTTTTATTTATTTTTGGGACAGAGAGAGACAGCATGAACGGGGGAGGGGCAGAGAGAGAGGGAGGCACAGAATCGGAAACAGGCTCCAGGCTCCGAGCCATCAGCCCAGAGCCCGACGCGGGGCTCGAACTCCCGGACCGCGAGATCGTGACCTGGCTAACGTCGGACGCTCAACCGACTGCGCCACCCAGGCGCCCCTTTTGTTTATTTATTTTTGAGACAGAGAGAGACAGAGCATGAACGGGGGAGGGGCAGAGAGAGAGAGGGAGGCACAGAATCGGAAACAGGCTCCAGGCTCCCAGCCATCAGCCCAGAGCCCGACGCGGGGCTCGAACTCACGGACCGCGAGATCGTGACCTGGCTGAAGTTGGACGCTTAACCGACTGCGCCACCCAGGCGCCCCTGTTTCCGTTTCTTAAAGGCATTCTGCTCACTCTCGCCTTAGCATGTGCTGTTCCTTGTGCACCCTTCCCTTCCCCATCATCACCCGGCTACCGTCAGCTTCTCCAGTTTAGGATTCACCTCCTCCAAGAAGCTTTCCCTGACTGCCAAGCCCAAGCTCAGCTCACCCTCAGTCTCCAGGGCTGCCCTCATTATGGTGTGTATCCCACAACAAGGCAATTTTCTGGTTGCCCTGGCTCTGTGTTTCTCAAAGTACGTGCCATGGAACAACTATATCAGAATCACCCAGGAGCCTCTTAAAATGCAGATGCCTGAGCCCCACTCCATGCTTCCCAAGGCATCTCTTGAAGGAGATTCTTCAGAAAATAA
>NW_024412645.1:4451168-4551919 GCF_014898765.1 Herpailurus yagouaroundi | reverse complement strand
TCTGCTACCTGCTGTGTTATTTTGGAGCTAACCTAGATACTCTGTCATTTCATCCTTGGGGAATTCTTCATCTACCTCTAGGAGATAAAGACTCTTAAAAAATAGTTTAAATGATAACCACTGTGTTATGATCACCTTGGGTGTTTCTAACATGCACTCACATCTGAGATGGTGCCCTAGATGGTCTGTTGGCTCTGGGAAGGTGGGTTCAGGGCTGTCCTAGCTACTGTAGGCGCTTGCCAAAATCCTGCTGAATGTCAGCAGTTTGGGTTGGAACTTGGAGTAGCTAGGAGATGGGACACAGGAAGAGTTAAACTCCTCAGTGAAGGAAGGAACTGGACTTCATTGGCAAAAAGAGGTTTTTTTCCCCCTTTTTGTTGCTGTAGCCTCAAGCCTAGAGCTTGGCACTCTGGGGAAGGCACCAATCAGACTGTTGCCTGCATGTTGGAAAATATTTATGTCACCTACCAAGCTGGGAGCACACTCAGCGAGCTTCCCGGGGCCTCCTGATAGACAAGGTCACATCCCAGCAGCTGGGAGGAAGGAGGCGTGCCGGCCTGGCAGCTGTGCTCGGCGCTGGGGGCTGCCCGCAAGTGTGGCGCTGCACGTTAGAGGCAGACGCACTTCTGTGACCCCCAGCTTGGAGGCAGTGGGGAGTGAGGGAGATCCCTGCTGTCTGAGACAGCTCTGGGGAGCCACAGGCCAGCTGAGAGGTGGTACAGAGGCTGAGAAAGGAGGAGGGAAGGGCATGGACAAGAGGATGGGGGCCGAGTAGGAGTCTAGTGCTTATGGGGGCTGGCCACCATGGCAAGTGCTGTATGGGTTATTCCAGTGAATCTTGGTCACATCCCCTGAGATGGGCAAGGTCATGCCCATTTTACAGATGAGGAAACTGAGACTTTGGGAGAGCTGGTGAAACATGATGCTGGGACTCCACTTGTAGTTTATCTTTCTCAGATCTTGCATAGCAGACATTCATCATCAGACCAAAACTCCCATATGGAAAAAAAAATGAAAACCATCTATCTATCTATCTGTCTATGTATCTATCTATATATCTATGTATATGTATCTATCTACCCACCCATCCATCTACCCATCCATCCATCCATCAATACATCCATCCGTTTATCTATTCATTCATCCATCCACCCATCCATCTACCTATCTACCTATCCATCCATCCATCCATCCATCCATCCACCTATCTACCTATCCATTTATCCATCCATCCATCCATCCATCCATCCATCTGTTTATCTATTCATCCATCCATCTTCCCATCCATCCATCCATCCATTCACCCATCTCTATCTATCTATCTAGCTGTTGTCATTTATAAGCTTGAATTCAACAGTGGAGTTCCATTCTACAGAGTTGGAAAGAGCTTCAGTTTTGATCACAAGAGACAGCAAGCCCCCAAGGCTGTCTATTTGCAACATGGAGACAGGACTCCAATGGTCAGCTTTACATTTCCATGGCTGCCATCAAGACGTATGTCCTTCCCAGTCAAGAGTCTGAGCTCCAGAGCCAGACTGCCCGGGTTTAAAGTGCAGCTCTGTCACTTAGGCTGTGGGTCCTGGGCAAATTATTTTATCACTATGCCTCTGCTCCTTACCTGTAAAATGGAGATATTAGTGGAACTTCTTGGATAAGATTTGTAGATTAAGTGAGTGAATACTTATAAAATGCTTAGTATAGTACCTGGAACACAGGGAGCTATGTTATATATTGTTGCTGTCCTAGTTACTCTGGCTATATTAAAAACTACCCCCAAACTCCGTGGCAAAAAGCAAGTACAACCATTAATTTTGCTCATGAATTCTGTGGGTCAGGATTTCAGCCAGGCCACAGTGGGGATGGTTTGCCCCTGTTCCATGATGCCTAGAAATTCAACCAGAAGACTTGATACCTGGGAGAAAGAGTCATTTGGAATCTCACATATTTGAGATTCCCACACTCGACCGTTGATGACATTGTAAGTTGAGAACTTAGCTAGAACTGTAGCCTGGGGCATCCTTACGCAGCCTGTCATGAAGCTTGGGTTTCCTTACAGCATGGTGGCTGTTTCGAAGGCTGGGCTCTCCAAGAGAAAGAGAGCTAGATAGAAGCTGAGTCCTTTTTATGACCCCCAGCCCCAGAAGTCACCTAGCATGACTATTAATGCATTTTGACAGATCAGTCACAAGCTGTCCTGGGTTCAAGGGAAGGAGGAATATACTCTGCTTCTTGAGGGGATATGGCAAGGATGTTCAAGAGCAGGTAGGATTGGGAATACTGATGTGACTTTTGGGGAGACATACCATCTGTTACAGCCATGACTGTCTATATTCAAGCTATAGGCATGGGGGTCTGGGGGAAGGACTCAGGGAGCCCCTGTGGCCAGGATTGCATCTCCCTTGGTGTGCCCACAGTTGTACCTTCCAAAGTGATTGCTATCTCAGGAGAGTCGGGTCTCCATTTTCCTTACCTCAAAGCATGTTTTTTACCCTTCAGGGTACCCCCTCATTTTAGGGGTGACCTGGGATTACTTAAGCACCTTCTCCCTGAGGCAGGGTGGCACCCTGCCTGGCTCCTGGCTTAGATGGAAGATAGAGGGAAAAAAGGGAGAATAAACCCAGCAGTATCCATGCTCTGAGGCAGGCCCAGACCCAACTCAGGGAGGCGAGGAGTCGCCCACCCCCCTCTGTCTTCTCTGTCCATGCAGACTGAAGGTGTGGAGGGAGGAGGGGTGTAAGCAGGGGAGCCAGAGCCTCAAGGGGGGTGGGTAGCAAAAAGTTGAGGAACCAGATTCTGTTCCAACCAGCATCCCCATGGGTGATGTGGCCAGACAGGAAGCCTTGCGTGTGAGCAACAAAAAAACAACTCAAAAAACTTTACGATGTTTATTGGCCTCATGTTGCCTCCTTCCAGGCTGTGAGCCCAGATGCGACTTCACCATCACGTGTGTGGCTGTTTGGTTAGGGTGGAAGTCTCCCCTTCCATCCTGTGACGTTCCAAGGACCTGATGTGCTGTGAGGTGAGGGGCCGTGCCTGGTTTTGCTCACATGTGACCGTGCTCAGCATGTGACAGAAGTGACAGAGCATGCATTGATGAATTAAATAACTGATTCAACAAATCAACCTTCTTTGGGGGTGCAAGGGCCAAGGAAACTGGCCCAGGTCCTCCCTTCATGGGACTTTTTTCTAGCGGAAGACAGTAGGTACTAAACAGGATAAACACATATGGTATAGTGCCAGAGGGCAAGGAGTGAAATTTAAAAGGGGGATAAAGGATAAAGACTGGGAGGGAGTTGCTACTGTATATCAAAAGCGACCAGAGAGGGCCTTTTGGAAGTGGTGAAATTTGAACAGAGGCCTGGGGAAGGAAAAGAACAAGCCCTTGGGAGTGTCAGGAAAGGAGTGTTTCTGGCAGAAGAGGCAGCAGGGGTAAGGGGCCTGGGGCATGTTTGGGAAGCAGCAATGTTAGAGTGATTGGAATGGAGTGAGAGGGGAGAGTGGCAAGAGATGGGCTGAAGGGGAAGTGACATTGTGCCCTGCAGGCCACAGTAAGGATGTTGGAGTTCATAATAAACTGTGCATAAGGTCAAAGTAATGACAAACGAAACAGTGGAGAGATGGAAGGATGGCTGAGCGGATGGATGGAAGGATGGATGGATGAATGGAGGGATGTATGGATGGATGGATGGATGAATGGAGGGATGGATGGATGGAGAGATGGATGTTGGTCCTTAGGAACACATGTACTCATTAAAATCTCTTCCATTCTTTTCCAGCATTGCCTTTTCACTTTCTGACTCACATTGAAGCCCTACCCCAGTATGGAAGCCCCTCCAAGAAGGGCCAGGCATGACCCAGCTGATGCCCAGCTGCTCTCAGGGGCGTAGGCTGAGCCTTAAATAATGCCTCTCCTTCTCGGGAAGAGCCGTTCTGGTGGCACAGGCACTGAGAGGCGATTGGGGCAGGCAGCCGTCACTAACAGATTCATTAAGCTCGCTCCAGAGCAACGATAAAAAATCAATTTAGTTCACCAGGCAGCTTGAACGGGTGCCAGGAGCCGGGGAGCCCTTCCATCCACGAGCTCGGGGCACATGGAGAAGTGGAGTCGGTCTCAATTGCAGCGTGGGCGTGCCCCATTATCGGGGACCCCCGGCACCGGGCCGCAGGAGGGGCGACGAGGAGCCCAAAGTGGACTCCTTTCAGCACCCCGGGCAGCACTCCAGACACTCCTGACTTGCTGGGCATGCTGGTCTGACTTGTTAGTTTCTATTTGCACAGCCCTGGAGCGCTGACTCGGTGTAGGGCACTGGCTGGGGCACGTGGGAGGTGTAGGTACAGTCTCTGCTTGGCCTGGCTCAGAAGCAGGCGGGGGCCCAGTGCAGGAGGCTGGGTGCGAGCAGAGGAGTGGAGAGGTGTCAGAGAAGAGAAGACGGAGAGAGCGTGGCTATAGGGGTTCAGCAGAAAGGGGACGTTTGCATTCATCAGTGCCATAGCAGGAAACAGGTTACCACGGGATCAGTGAGGGGAGGAGAAATCTAAGTGTGGACAGGGTTAAGGGGAGGCAAAAAGGGGCTGGTGCAGCACCTCTGGGCTGGCAACAGGGGGAAGCCCTTAGCACCCCTGGGCCTGGAGGAGAGATCGCTTTCGGGCTCTGCATCAGGAAGCCGGAGCCGAGTGAGCCAGGTGATGCTCTGTGCAGAAGCTACAGTCACGGGACACAGGGATGGGGGGAATCAGCAGGGTGAGGCAGGTGGTTCAAACAAAAAACACAGCAGCACAGCCGAGACGAGGCTGACACAGGCTTGGGGTCCTTGCTGGGAGAGGCTGGGTAAAACGAACGGACCAGAGAGAGGCAGGAGGTGGAGACATGAAGAGAGAGGGGGAGAGAGAGAGGCAATGGAAGGACAGAGGGACGAGGGAGGGGCTGGAAGTGGGGGAGAGAGAGAGAGAGAGAGAAACAGAGACAGGGACAAAGAGAGAGAAAGAGAGAAGACATGGGAAGATGGACATACAGACAAAATGATGTGGGGTGCAGGTGGGAGAATGGGGGGAGAGAGAGAAACAAAGAAAACCAGTGAGCAAATGTAACCCAAGGAGCAGAAACAAGAGAGAGGAGAATAAAAGAGGGAGAAGAAAGAAACAGGAAGAGGAGAAAATGTCGGAGCCCAAGCTACAAAGCCCGGAGAAGAAAAAGCAAGGAAGCGAATTCGATTGGGAAAATCCACAGGAGCCCCGAGGGCCGGCCGGAGGCAGGTGGGCTCTGCGGCGACGTGGAAAGTATCAGGAGCAGACTTGGCTCCTCGGTTCACAGCAGACACACCTTCACGTGTTTCTTAAGCCGCTGTGCCTCAGTTTGCCCATCTATGAAGAGGGGACAACACCAGGTTCCACGTCATGCGCGTGTGCGCGCGTGAACTGAGTCGAGAATGGACAGCACTCGGTGCAGGGTCACACCGACCTCTCGATAAAACAGCAGCTCAAATGTCTGTGGAAAGACAGACGGACAGGTGCGTACATGTGGGAAGTTGCAGAAAGTCGGGCTCCCGGAGACACTCCTACCCAGCCTCTCTCTCATCTCCTCTCTCTGATCTGGGAGCTAGGAGGTTCTCCACCTCACGGAGGAGGGGAAAATAACACACTCACACCATCCCTACACACCACACGCACCATGTAAATAACACACGCACACACACACACACACACACGCATGCGTGCACTTACACATCCATCACGTGTCACACACATGACGTACCAGCATACGCGTGCCACACCTATGCACACACACACACACGCAGCAATACGCACACGTGCACCCACCACATACAGGCACCTACATGCACTTGCGCACACCCACACCCCCAGCCCAGCCCCAGCTCACACGGAGGCCGTCTGACAAGTCTGGAGGCCACCAGGCTGCATCCTGATGGCCAGTGTGATGGTGGCTGCATCCTCAGATCCTGGCTTCCCATCTCTCCCTTCCCAAGGGGCCAGAGTGGGGGCCCAAGAGCCTACATGGACCTGATGCAGAGAAAAGAGGAAGAAAACAAAACACAGAAACAGAGAGAGAAAGGGCCCATGGGAGACGAGCCTGGACAGGCCAGTCCAGGGACGGACGCCATCGCATCTGAAGCCAGTGAGACCTGGCAGGGCAGACAGACAGACAGGGAGGGTTGGAAGGCTGCCTGCTTGGGCCGGGATCATGCTGTGAGCCCCCGAGGTAGGCAGGGTGCCAGTGTAGGCAAAGCCAGGGAGCAAGAAGCGGAAGTCTGGGGAAACTGAGGCATGGGGTTGGGAAGTGACTTTGTTAAGGGCAGCCAGCAGGCTAGTGGCTAAAATTCTACATCAAGGTCTTGTCCAGCCCACCCCCTTGCTTTCTGGGTTACAGCAAAAAGCAAACTTGAAATGAGAACAGGGGAGAAATATGATTTCTCAGACACCTACTGTGTCAGGCATTTAATTCCACTGACTAGTGGGTTCTTTGCAGAAAGGGTAGTGTGTCTGTGTACTATTCCCATTCCCGTTTACAGATAGGGAAACTGAGGTTCGGAGTGGCGACTCCAGCAGGGAGTCTGGGCCCTTGAGTCTGAGCCTAGACCCAAGTCCTCCTAGTGAATGCTCTTCCCCGCACACCTCTGGGTTTACTGCCCGTTGCTCCGGACGTTGAAATGAGGAGGACCCTGTGTGGACAAGGTGGAGAGAAGAGAGCTCTCCATCACTCCTCTGGGTCTCCCTCTGCCAAGGAACTGAGCCAAAATTCCTTGGAATCTGTTGCTTTAAGCTACGAACAGGGGAGAACAGAATCAGACAGGGATGTTTATAATGGCTTCCAAATGTCTGGCCGCAGCTGCCTCCCCGACAGTGAGAGATGAGGAGGCCCACGGTGGGAGAGACCTGTTCGCCTCCTCTCTCCACCACATGCATTTCAGGGGTGCAGACACTTCTGTGGACCTGGGTGGAGGGAGGCATTACTCCAGTGTCCAAGCTAAGGAATGAATGAGTGAATGAATGAATGAATGGATGGATGGATGGTACAGGGTGCAAATGGGGCTAGTTACACCATGATCGATTATTCCCTCCATTCTGTGAAGAGCTTCCACGCATTAACCGTACTGATGAAATCTTACAAAGATCCAGTGGGCACGTCCATTTGACAGATAATAAGACTGAGGCTAGAGGTGAAGGCACCGGCCTAAGCCCTAGAGTGGTGATGGTGGGAGAAGACGAATCTGGTCTATTTTGCCAGAATTCTTGCTCTTATTTCACATCAGAAAGTGGGCGGGGGACACTTAGTAGGTGTTCAGTTAAGCTTAGTTTAAAAACTACGTCCATGTCAGCCTCCTAGGGGCCAGGGGTCAGCGGCAAGCGGAGGTGAGCCCTCCGTGTGGCACACAGATACAGTGTCCTTGGGGATGGTTGCCCCGATAAGTCACCTTCCCTTACTGGATCCTAGTTACCTCTTCTTGAAGTGGGGCGTGATGGCCTCAAACTCGTGTCATTGTGGGATAATGCATCAGAAACTTGGTCCATCACTGGCAGGCACACAGTAGGTGGTTTTTAATAATATTAGCAGTCGTAATGCAAATAGTGGCCAACCTTTTCTTGACTGTCTCCTGGGTTCCAAACACAGAGCTGTCATTTTTTAAAAAATTAATTAATTAATTAATTGTCAAATTGGTTTCCATACAACACCCAGTGTTCATCCCCACAGGCACCCTCCTCAATGCCCATCACCTGGGGAAAGTGGGTCACAGAGCCCTCATTTAATCTTTCCTCCATCCCCAAGAGGTCACTTTGACCCCTAATTTACAGCAAGAGTAGGAGGCTCAGAGAGGTTAAGTGGCCTGCACAAGGTCACACAGCGAGGAAATGGATGGTTTGAGAGCCGGGTTCATTAACCCCCAGGCTCGTTTGCTAACACACACGTATGAAAACACGCCAATCCGTACCCAGCACATGGGAGCTTTCAAAACTGCTAGCCTCCTCTTTTCTCTCCCTTATTTTGTTCTGTGTTCGTAGACTGGGATCCGAGGTCTGGGAGCAGGACAACACAGCCATCTGACAAGATTCCAGATCCTAGAGAAAGGGGCCCAGAAGCGCCCGACAGAACCCCGAACGCCCCCACCCCGCTCAACACCCCTTCTCCAGCAAGATTTCTCCCGAAGAATCGTATCTCTGTTAACGTGAGTTAATTATGATTTGCTTTTCATTCACCCATTAGAGGTATGGAGGGGATTTGTTGCAGGAAAAGATAGAAGATTCGAATTGCCCACAATGCCCCTATTTGAAGAAGGCCGCAGCTTGGCGTTTTTGGTACAATTGCCATCGTTGTGAGCATTCAGAATACTCGATTCTGCATATATTGATTTTTTCCCCCCTAAAGCCGAGTCTATTGTTTTCCATGGATGAGACAAGTAAGTACAAAAGAATAAGACGATGAGGGTCCTACTTAGGGAAAGGGAGCCTCTGTTAATATTTTGGCATTTGCTATTTATCCAGGGTGCCTCCCCCACACGCACACTCCCACCCCTCCCCGTATGTGTATAGTTTTGACATAATTCAGTTCAGACTTTGGATCGGGGTCTCAAACCCAAGCCCTGACTGCTCACTGGAGCGAGCGCAGGAGGCGGGTGGGCACTGAGCAAGCCTCCCCCTCCCCGCGGCCGCTGCACAGGAATGCAAAAGCCCAGTGCTGCTGCGTGTTCCAGTTTTCCAAGAAACGCCAGCCATCCAGAGCCTTTTATATGAAAAGTCCCGGTAAAAAAAAAAAAAAAAAAATACTGGCAGCCAATTCCACTTAAGTAAAAGAAGACCCACCGTGGGGCTGCCCCGAGTTTGCAACCTCTGTGCTTTGTGACCTATGCATGTTCACCCCTGGACTTTTTATTTGGCACGCTTACCTGGCACACATCTTCCGGTGGAACGGGTCAACTGCATAGTCTGTCCAATTGCACACCTGCGATGTGGGTTTTGAATCAGAGACGCACTTTTTCTTCCGATTTTCTTCCTGATTTTCTTCCCGGCCCCCTCCTCTCCCTCCAGCCCTTCCCCATCTAGTTCCCCCTCTCCACCCCCAACCATTCAATTTTATTAATGGTTGGTTTTCTTTTTAAACTGTCCAGAGGCCTCTGGAAAGCTCCAGGGTTGCCAGCAGCTGATCGATATCTTGGCGGGGGTGTGGGTCTGGGGAAGGGCGGGGGGTGGGGGGGGGGGGGACGGGTGTCATTTCATTAGCTAAGTGCCATGTAATCTACTTGGTAAATCCCATAGTCTCTTTCGGAGTGGCCAGAGACGAGGCGAAGAAGAAGGCTGGCCAAACGTGTAAACATGCCGCCCCGATGGAATCAGGAAGAAATGTTTGGAGACCCCTCTTGAGGTTCCGTCTGGACGTATCTGGTCGTCTGCGATGTTTTCATCCCGTCCTCTCCCTCTCTGCCATCAATCACTGTCAATATCTTCAAAGCTTAGAACAACAGTTAGATGTCTCCATCTGCGATCGGGCAGCCCTAATCGTGTTACATTGTCACGAGAACGCTACCCTGGGATGCCCAGTTCACCGAGGAGGAAACTGAGGCAAGGCAAGGCTCCCTGGCGTTGCCACGGCCCCAGCTGGCCGAGGCGGGATTACAACCCAGGGCTGGCTGACCCCTAGTCCAGTGCTCTTTTCACACAAAAGCCAGCTCTGGCAGCCACAGAAAGGACTCCTGGAGCCCTGGTCCAGTCTCAGAGGAAGTTTCCATGGCCTTGTGAGCAATTTTACCACATTCCTCTGGTTTCTTTTTATGGGGACTGACGGTCCCGGATGTTGTTCAATACAGATTTATGGCCACCACCAGAGCCAGTGAGCCCCGCACCTCTACGGCTGGAAGAGCTTCAGGAGGGTACAAATGGCTTTCCTGGAGGTACAGCCCTCCACCTCCAAACTTGGGCTCCCTTCCCAAAGCAGCTCCCAGCCCTGGGTCAGGATTCTCTTGTTATTAGAGGGTCAGTTTCAGCACGAAGGGCAGGGAAGCTATGGTGTGAACAACGGATACCCAGAGCACATGACTTCCGTGGACTTTTCTCAGCAGGGCACCTGGGGACACGGTTCTAAATAGTGAGCCCAGCAGGCAAACCAGGGGGTACCTGGTCCCCCTGCTCTGGGGGACGTGGTTTCCCTGGAACTGGGTCATGTGGGAGCGCAGGGCGTCCTAGAGGCTCACAGAAGAGGGAGGGGAGGAAACCCAAGTGGTGAAGACTTTGGAGCTGGACAGAGGGGTTGGTGCGTCCCAACTCCTCCACTCCTTCACCTGGGAACTCTGGATGTGCCACTCTGTCTCTCTCTTTCTGTGTCCTCCATTGTCTCACCTGCGAAATGGGGTTGAGGAGGGCATCCGCCTCGTGGAGTTGTCGTGAGGATGGCATGAGGCGAGGAGTTCCTGCTCCACACAGGTCGTCCTCAGCAGGTCAGATACGAGCACTGGGGGACACAGCACTCACTGTGCACCAGGCCCCGGGCTGAGTCTTCTGGAGACATCATTTCGAGCATTCCTCTGAGCGGCCCATTTGAAAGATGAGGAAGTGAAGGCTCAGAGAAGGGTCAAGTGGTCCACTCTATCAACAGCCCGGAATGGAAACTGGACACGTTTGCCTCCTCCAGTTATACCATGTGACCCCCGGGACGTTGGTGGGTATGGCAGGTGGACAGAGGGACGTGTGAGTGAGCCCCGAGGTCTGCAGACCCCAAAGAGGCACCTGATCCTGGGGCCCAGGCCGTGTGTCTCCACCTGGGCTCCCCACAGCTTAGGCGGGGAGCCCCGGTCTCGGGGACCCTTGGAAGTCAGAAAGGGACCGCGGATCTCCATGGGGTTGTCTCCTCAGATGCAGGGACGGAGGGTATCCAAGTCCGGACTACCCAGAGGCGGGCTGCACTAGTGTGGAATGCCAGATCTGACACACGCAGTGTGGCCGGGGACGAGGCCCGTCACCTCCCTGACACGTGAAACAAAGACCACGCCACGCAGAGCCGCCCTAGGCCTTAAATATGCAAATGCACAAAAGCCTGTGGCAAATCGGGGTCCCTTGGAGGCAGGCAGGTCCCATAGCTCTGAGGCTTTGAGTGCAGGGGCTTTATTGGGGTGCAGTGTTCAGGATGAACCCCGTGGCGGGGAGGGCAAACAAATGGGGTGAGGCACGGAGAAGTTGGGGTGTGATTCAGGTTCTTCAAGCTCTCCCTGATCCCCCTGGGAGTCTGGAACTGACAGGACTCTTCAAAGTCAGGCTGCCTGGTGGCAAGGAGGCCAGAATGGTGTACCCCTCTCATCGACCAGCCCCTGGAAGGAGGCTTGACCTTGGACGAGGCAGCGCTGTCTAGCTGAGGGCAGTTGCTGGGAGCAGGGGCTCAGCTGGGAGCTGTCAACACTCCCAGTAGCTGGGGTGACATTTTGGTGGCACACGATAGTACCCAGCCAAGAGCCACTCGACACCTGCTTGGGTACAAGTGCATCCGTTGCCTTTTTCTCTGCTAGGGGACAGCCATTAAGCCACTGAGGGCAGGCAGGGGTGAAAGGAAGCTGGCTTCCAGGCAAGGAGGGAGCCGGGCGAGGGGAGAAGGTGTGATGGACGGCAACAGGGCATCCTGCCCGGCCTGTGAGGTTTCATGGGGCTGGGGTCTTAGGTGAGCCCGCCGCACAGCAGTGGTGGAAGCAGGGGTAGAGGTGAGGCATCCCCTGAATTACACAGCTGGCAGCGAGGGTGAGTGAGGCAGGAGGCGCTGCCCCCAGGACGGAGGAGAACTGGTCATGCCATCCAACTGCCCCCCCCCACCTCCCACCGCCTCCCTGTCACCCTGCAGGGCTGTGCCTTCCAGCCGGCGCTCGACCCTGGAAAAAATGGACTGCCTGTTTCTGCCTGACTGCTCGAGAGTTACAGGCTGCAGGGGCGGGTGGAGGAGGGAGGACGAAGGCGGGCGGCTGCCTCCTCATCAGGATGGATTTTTCTGCTTCTCTGCTTGTAGGAAGATCAGGAACAGGATACGGGAGGCTGCTCAAGGAGTAATCACCGTGCGGGCGAGGGCATGTCAGGGGCTGGCTCTGTGATGGAGGCAGGAGGGAGGGAGGGGGGCCTTGGGAGGGAGGGCTCAGGGAAGGCTGAGGCCTTGTGGCCTGTCGGGGAAGGCGGAACCAGGGCTGTGTCCGCCATCCACGCTTCGGTCTTTCCACCCTCCCCCTCCCTCCTTCTAGCCTTCTTGCCCCTCCCCCCTAACTTCTTTATCCCTCCCTCCCTTCTGTATATCTCTCCATCCCGTCACCCAGCCGTCTAGCTACTCCACCTCCCTGCCTCCCCACGGATTTCCCTCCTTCCCACCCATCTGTCCACGCGCCCTTTAACTTGCATACTCCCAGACCCCACCCTCTCGACACTCTTTCCCGGAGCCCATTTGCTGAGCACACATTCCTTGGGGACCCGCCCTCTGCTGGGTCCAGTATGGGACACGGCTGACGATCAGGTCAAAGATGGGATTTCACAGGTCGATGGGGGAGGAGATGGGTCGGCAGGAAGAGGTCCTCATTCTTGGTGGGTCAGACTCTTTTGGGGGAACACCCAAGGCGAATCAGCATTGGTGGAGACACCTAACAAAGATCAGAGAGGGCTTCCTGGAGGCGGAAGGATTTGGAGTCGGCCTCAGAAAGGGAACGGGATGAGGAAAGGAACGGAAGCATGGGGGAGCAGAGAGTGTCTGTGGCTTGGTGTGTATCCGGGTAGCGGGAGGCTGGCGTGCAGGACCGTAGAAGGCGGGGCGTGGGAAATGGCGTACTTCAGCCTGGAGAAACGGGATGGGTCTGGGTCACCAAAGGTCTTGAAGAATTTGGACTTTACTCTGCTTTAAGTGGGGGTGGTTCTGATAGAAGCAAAGGGATCCCTTTCTTTTTAAAGACATTTTTTTTGATTTTTTTTTTTATTATTTTTGACAGAGAGACAGATCATGAGCAGGGGAGGAACAGAGAGAGAGGGAGACACAGCATCCGAAGCAGGCTCCAGGCTCTGAGCCGTCAGCACAGAGCACGCGGGGCTCGAACTCACAAACCGCGAGATCAGGACCTGAGCCGAAGTCAGACGCTCATCCAACGGAGCCACCCAGGCGCCCCTAAGGGATTCCTTTCTACATGAACTCTTATGTGGGATTTTAAACTGCGAGAAAAGGTAAAAGAGGTTCCGGAACACTCCCACTTAAACCTCCACCTCTTCCCCGCCATGGAGCTGCCAGAAACACAGACACAAGAACCTCCGGGTTCCGTGGAACACAGTTTGTCAACCACAGAAAGGTTGTGGGGACCCTCCTCCGAACTTTGATGAGAACCCCTTGACACAGGTTCCACCTCTTGGCCGCTTGGGGAGACAGGAAAGGCTGCTTTTTCTCCAAATGGGGGATCAAGTCCCAGCTTTGTAGGGGGAAACACAGTGTTTTCCAGAATGTTCTAACTCCCCAGATTCCTCCCCACCTCTGTCAGCCCCCACTTCTCAGCCACACTCAACTACGTGTGGTTTCACAAGCGTGGGTGGTCCAGCTCTGCTCTCCCCGGAGCTGCTCCCTCACCAGTGCCTTTTCCTGGCTGGCTCCCCATTTCCCCAGTCTTGTCTTGGAGCCTCCCCTCCTCCAGCAGGCACCCTGCTGACCGTGACCGGCTTTGGGAATTGAGGGCGGGCCCCAGCCGGCACACAGTTGGCGCTCAATACATGCTAGTCGAATGCCCCCACCAGCAAACATGGACATGGACATTCACCAATGTCCATCTTCGTGATCCAGGATGAGCCAGCTCATGTGGAGGCAGGGGTGAGCATAGCAGGGGTGGGGAGGAAGGGGCACCATCCCAGCACGTGGTAGGCTCTCAGAAAGTCCCGACTGAGAGAAAACAGCGAGCACACCCGTGTCTCCGGGAGTGGCTAGGGGAGTAACCCTGAGCAGGGTTTGGGGAGCTGGGCCCTTGGTAATCGATAGTCTGAAAATGTCCCCCAAACCTCAGGGCACGCTGCCATCCGGCCCACTTCTTCCTGGCATCTGGAAGAGGGTGATCAGTGTCTCTGAACATGTACCCCCATTCCAAGTGTTTAGACCATTCATTCCTACGGTCCAATTTGCATTTGTGCTTTCAATACTTTTTATGATGCAATTACTACTCAGAGATGAATTTTTTTATGAGTTTCCTTTTAATGTCTCCAGAGCCCTTTATTCTTGAGGAATCTCCTTGTGGGAGACGGCTGATTCCCCTGGAGGAAGGACTGGAAACCCTGCGGTCCTCCCAGGCACTAGTTAAATGACACCTCTTCCAGGCAGCCTTACTTGGCCTCGATGCATGGGGAGGAAGGCTCCCCCCACGTGATGGGCAGTGATGGAGGTTGGTGGTTAAGAGAACGAACTCTGCAGTCAACGCTACCCGGATTCGGATTCCCACGCCAGCACTTAGTAGCTGGGCAACCTTGAGCAAGTAGCTGAACTTCTCTGGGCCCCCGGACCTTCATCTCACGAACAGGGATCAGTAGTCATGTGGCTACCTGTCTCCTGGACTTGCCTTGGAGATAGAGTGAGATCTTGCGTGCCAAGTGCCTGGCACGGAGTTAGCCCTCTGCAAAACCTGCTGTGATTATTACAATATACCAGTCCAACGGAGCAGCTGGCATTCACCCACTCAGAGAAATTAACCTCCTTGGCCTTCGTAATTTCTTTGGTGGGAGGGGAATAAAGGTGCAGTGGTCGCCTGCCCCCAGAGAGATACAAAGCATCTCTCTAGAGTTTAATGACCATGAGCTTGGATATAGAGTCAGCTTTTCTGTCTCTCTTTTTTCTTGACTGTCCCAGTGTTGACCAGTTCTGCCTATTGCAATGAGGATGGCGGAGTGGGAGGAGACAGGGGAGGGGGCCTTGGGGGGACAGTTCACCCCTTGTAGAGGTTAAGACGCCTCAGATTTGGATGTGGTTTCTGCTGTTTCCTAGAGTTTCCTGGACCCTGGGCCGAGAGCGTCTTCCCTCCCCTTTGCAGATGTGCTACTTGAGGTCCAGAGAGGGGAGGGATGGACCTGAGGACCCACTGCTCCTCTCGGTGCCGAGAAGTCTGTGTGCCCATCTCTGCACTTGTCACTGAGTGCCTCCTGTTCATCCTCAGTGCGCCAGCCTGGATGTCCCGTCTTCAGGGAAGCTTCCTCTGAACGCCCCAAGGCAGCCTGAAGTACCTTTCCAAAATACTCATCAAACCACCAAACTTGTAGTCTTTTTCTTTTTTCCCCTGTAATTTATTCCCTCTCTGTCTCTCTCTGTCTCTCTCTGTCTGCCTTTCTATCTCTGTCTCTCTATCATCTCTCTTCTCATGCATTGATCTGTCAATCTATTCAACTATCTATCAAATTTCCCTGCCGCTTTATTGGAAAAAAAAAGTTATGCATTCAAAACACAAAATGTTTAAACAGCACAAAAAAACCTCTCTCTCCTCCTTGTGAGTGCCCCAGCTTATCAGCTGTTCCGAGTTCCTTTTGGACCCTCCCAGAGACCCTCGCTGCAAGTACAAGTACATAAAAGGACAGCCAAAGTCCCTGTTCTTTACAAACGAGCACAGACTGCAGTCACTCTCTGTGCCTTGTTTGTTCCCTTTTGTCGTTGTTGTTGTTTGTTTTTTGTTTTTCACTTAGAGGGCTGTTGTATGTCACCATACAAATACCTGTTTCATTTAAGGACCACAGGATATCCCATCCTACGATGAGCCAAACTGCGTTTAATCAATCTATTGATGGACCCTTTGGTTGTTCCCTAATATTTGTCCCTTGCAACCTTTTTGATTCCCTGACTTTGTTTCCCTGACTTGAGTGTATCCTGTGTGAGAATAGGGCAGTGTGTCTCTTTTGTCTATTTCTGTATCTTGGAGTATAGAGTGAAGAGCCTGAAGCATAGCAGATTCTTAACAAATAATGCCTGGATGGATGGATGGATGGATGGATGGATGGCAGGATCGATGGATGGGTAGGTGAATGAAAGGAAGGATGGATGGATGGAAGGATGGATGGATTAGTGGATGGATGGAAGGAAGGAAGGAGGAAGGAAGGAAAGAAGGAAGGAAGGGTGGATGGGTGGATAGATGAGTTAGTAATAGAACCAGCACTGGGTCTCTGGTTCTCCTACCCCTCTCTTGTGGCCTAAGGGACCCATCCCTTTGACCATCTCCCCCAAGGGAGGACCCAGTGGGGAGTCATTGTGTTCAGACAGAGGCTACAGTAGAAATGAGCACATGCTGTCCTGCTCTGTAAGGCTCCATGAACCCGTGAGCAGATAGCAGGCTCCCAACCAAAGCTCTCCCTGGGACACTCACAAACAGCAGCGACTTCCCGAGGCCTGCCAGTGCTGGATGGAGTTGCACCACGTTATGGAAACTTCTATTTCTGGTTTATAAAAACAAAGTAGGAAAGGAAAACAGGCCCTGCCAGAGACCCATACTGGCCCCGTGAGTCATCTCTATCCAGTCAAGACGAGAAAACGCTCCCAGGGCTGGGCCTCTCGCTGAGCCACGGGCCAACACTCTCGTGCCCCACCCCCCCTCCAGCATCACAGGGTCCTGGACAAGAGGAGGTCGCAAAGTCAGATGCCTCCAGGGGCCAGGCCAGAAACATCTACTGAAAAGCAAAATGGACAGCACTTTTTTTCTTCTACACCAGGAATCTAGATTTTTATGTGAAATTTTCCAATTTTTAAAATCTGGAAACCAGTTAGTTCATTTCCTTTTTTTAAATGCTATGTTTACTTTTTTTTTTTTTTTAATGCTAACCTGTGGAAGATAGGCTCAGGCTGGAGAACCACTGTTGGTCGCTCCTGTAGGAGAGTCAGCTGCACTCTGGGAACCCATTTGGACTCCCTCACTCCCCGCAGACAGGGGCCCTCTCTGTGAAGCTCTGTAACCCAGAGACCTCAGAGAGTGGGGCCCTGAAGCGATTGTTGGGTGCTCTCTCCGCTTTTAATCAAGGCGTTGGTTAAACAGATATGTCTTGATCACGCGTGCACATGCAGCTCTAAATAGAGTCTTTGCGCCTCCGTCGTCGTCTTCTTTTGGCTTAATTGGGTCTTGGTGGTTATAAGCTCGGGTTTTCTAGTTTCAGATCCCCTGGGTTCAAATCCTCACCCTGCTACCTACTAGCTGGGTGACCTTGGACAAGCAATTCTGCTTCTTTGTTTTAATTTTTAAAATGCTTGTTTGTTTTTGAGAGAGACAGAGCATGAGAGGAGGAGGGGCAGAGAGAGAGGGAGACACAGAATCCGAAGCAGGCTCCAGGCTCCGAGCCGTCAGCCCAGAGCCCGACGCAGGGTTCGAACTCACTAACTGCGAGATCGTGACCTGAGCGGAAGTTGGACGCTTAACGGACTGAGCCACCCAGGCGCCCCATCTGTGTCACTTTTTTGCTCAGCCCCCGTCTGCTCACTTGGGAAATGGGGGTCGTTATAGTCTCTCTCTCTCACCGTCAAAATTAAATGAACAAATAGATGGGAAGCATTTAGAACAGTGTGTGGCTCCTTGTTAAGCCCTCGATCCGTGTAGCTACTGATAGTCACCTGTTTCGCACAAGCTTGTTAAACGTTCATTTGGTGTTAAGCTTTATGCTTGGTGCTAAGGTTTCAGCTATAGGCAAAGCAGGACCCACCCCATTAAAGAGGCCCCGTTTTCCAGAAGGGCTGGCTGGCTTGAGTTCGTGACCCCAACACCACATACCCAGTGTATGGCTGGCCCTTGTTACTGGGCATCAGGCACATGTTTGCAGAAGCTGCTGCCTTGCTTCCCCCTTTGGACCCAGGCGCCATACATCACTGATGTGTGCCTCCATTTACCCACTGCACCCGTGGATGGCCACATCCGAGGGTCATGTACGTCTCATTCCAGCCTTCTGCGGAGTGCTGTAGCGTCACTCGGCCGTGAGTTGTGACACCTGGGCAACTCGGTGGACAAAACTTAGTGAGCACCTACTAGGTGCCAGACCACATTCTAAGCGCTTTAAATTAAGAGGTTCATCTCGTCTGCACAGCCACCCCCTCCCCCCAGTAAGGTAGATACTATGGGTACTCCCATTTTACAGACAAGAACACTGAGCAAAAGTAACTCGCTCAAGGTCACAGTGTGAGTCATTTGTTAAATTGGAACATGAGCTGTCAGAGGTCTCAGGAGTAGAGAGTGACCTTCCTTCCTGGAGGACCGTCCTTACGTGACGTGGTCCTCCTTATGTGACGTGCCTGGAGTAAAGTGGCCCTCAACGCCAGCTCTGTCCGCTCACCCCACCATCCGCTTGTGAATGATCCTGGATGAACCAGTTCACCTCCAGAGACCCACTCTCAAATTGCAGACCAACGTGCCAGCACTTACCTCTCACAGGGATGAGGTCCAGAACACTTTACTGTGGATAGAAGTGTTGGGCAGGCAGAAGGTGTTGACAGCACTATTTCTGGTCTCCGTCAGGCTCAGCTGTGAGCCCGGGTCAGCCTCAAGGCATGGCCAGCCAACCACTCACCTTTGCCGGGGGCACAGCCTGCTTGCTGTTCTGTCAGCAGGACTACGCCAGGGTCATTAATTCAGGAAAGCTAAGGTCGTCTGCCTTTGTCCATCCGCCACTGTGTGACCCAGGGCAAGTCCCTTCTCTTCTCTCCTCCTCAGCCTCTCCAGGGAGCTTAAACTTCATGACCTCTAGGAACCTTTCAGGTTCAAGCAGTTGATGGAAAATTGCAAAGACCCTGGAGAGAGTCCCACATCCCCGTCCCTCCTCACTCCCCTGTCTGGAAAAGCCAGTGGCAAGAATGCCTCCTCTCCGAATTTGTATCCATCCACCCCCGGCACAAAGAAAGCTCGGGAGACATATCTGCTTCCACAATTTATGATACGATTGTTATCATTACGGCTATTAGTATTTAGCGGCACTAACTGAGCTCATTGAGAAGTATGTACTGAGTATTTTATAGGCACTGTCTGCTTGAATCCTCAGAATGACCTCGGTGCTGTGTGATGCCTTTCATTTAACAGAACAGGAGGGGAGGAGAGCTCAGAGGGGTTGATGGGGGAGTTCAAGGTCATTCTCGGTGCCAGGTGGAACAGAAGCCACAGTCTGAACCCGGGAACTCCCAGTCTAGCTCTGGGCCCTGAGACGAAGGCACGCCCTGCAGGTCAGAAAGCAGATCCCCCCTCCTTCCCCGGCTCTGCCTCCCCCCACTGCCCTGCAAGCCTCCCTCACCTTGGCCACCCGGCTTGGAAATGTTCTGAAGCCAGACGGCCAAGCAAAGAGAAATAAGAAAACAGGGGGGAAAAGAAAAAACGAAGAACTCTTTGTTCCTTGAACCGTTCTCCATAAACACGGCCTCCGCCAGGTACACGACTTCACCGCGGAGGTGACCCCTGACCCCCCTGGCGGCCGTGAGCTCCCGGCTCCCCGCCCTCCCCAGGCAGGCGGGTAGTCACATGATGCCCAGACGGTCCTGGTTGCCATCCAGGCATGTCCGTGAGAAGCGGCTGCTGCGGCCCTGCTCCCACGAGGGGGGCAGGCGGGGGCCGCAGTCAGCCTTGGACACGGCCCCCCGCCCCCCCCCCCCCCCCGCGCCCCCGCTGGAGGAGCCCTGTCGGTGCCTGATATGCCCGTGCAAGGATGCTGAATGCTGAGCCTGCCTCCGTGCCTCTGCCCAGGAAACTCGGGCAGGATGAAATGGCCATGGTGGGTAGCACCACCCCGGGGCCTCCATTTAGCGGGGCTGAGCCTGACCTCTCCGTTTCATTCACTCACTCATTCATTCACTCACTTACTCATTCATCCATTCCTTACTCATTGAGCAAATACAAAGTGTCCACGGGGACACAGCAGCGAGCCAACTAAATGATATCTTTGAGGAAGATACCCAGTGGAGGAGTCCCCCACCTGGCCCTCCTGCGTCCACCTGTCATTCACCAGCCTGTCATAAATACACCAGCAACTGAACCCAGGATGGAGTCCAGAGACCCACATGCCCCAGGGGGGCTGCACAACCCTCTTCCAGGGCGCCCTGGCTGCTGGGAGGAGAGCGAAGAGAAAGTATCCACCACAAAGCATCGCCGTGCAGTAACTTCTCCTAATTATTTCCCCGCTCCTGGCTTCATTAGCAGCCCCGGTATTAATTCAGATTGCTGCATTTATCCCCATCTGTCCCGGATTCTTCATGGAGACACTGAGGATGCTAATGTGGTGGTTTCAGCTATGAAGGATCACGGCAGAGGTGAAGTTGCCACTCGGGAGGGAGAAGGGTCCCGGCAAGTTTTGGTTTCGAACGAGAAAGGAAAAGCTGCCTACCAGATCCGGGCACATCACCTCCTGAGACCCCCAAGCCCCCGACCAGGCAGCCCGCGGACCCACGGGCAGATAACCTTCCACCCTGGCCTCGGCATCAGAGAAATTCCTTTTAAATGACTCTGCAGACTTCCCCACCCACTGAGTTCCCCTCTTTGGCTAACAGATGGGCTCAGCTAACCATTCCCAGCTTTCCGATAAAGCAGTGTCAGGCAGTGAGGCCCCCTCAGAAAGGCATGCTTGGATAATAAATTCCAAGGCACCCCCGCCATCTGCAGGCTGCCAATCACAGGGGCGCTGGGCACACCAGGGCTCCCAGCCTGCTGCTGCGAAGGAGCTGGGGTGGGGCCTCGCGGGTGGAGGCGCAGCCTGCCCCTGCCCGTGCTCGCCTGCCCCTGCTGCCCTGTCCCCCTCAGCCTCCGACCTGTCCCAGCTGAACCAGCCGGGGCCATTCTTGTCGAGCCCCATCCGCCGATCCGTGCAAGACCCAGCATGCAGCCAGCACTGCGACTCAGCGCCACCGATCGTGAGCCTCAAAGGCAGACAGTCCAGTCTGCTGCTGACAGTTTGGCTCGGCAATGTGCCACCGGGTAATCTCGGGCCAGCAGCTCAGGCTTTGGAGCCTTGACTTCCCCGTCCATAAAGTGGGAGTTAACGACATTCTCTCTTCCATAGATGTCTCCCTCTTTTTTAAAATTTTTAAAAAATTCGTTCGTTTATTTTGAGAGACAAAGACAGAGCAAGTGGGGGAGGGGCAGAGAGAGAACCCTGAGCAGGGTCCGCACTCACAGCGCAGAGCCCGAGGCGGGGCTCGAACCCAGGCAGCTGCGAGATCGTGACCTGAGCTGAAACGAAGAGTCGGACGCTTAACCGACTGAGTCACCCAGGTGCCCCCTCTTTCATAGATTTCGTATAAGTAGTAGCTGCCATCAACACCCTCATCTACAGTTACTATTGTTAGTGTGTCATACTTAGAAAGGCAGGCAGTCTGGAAAATGGACCTCACGGTTCCTGCTTCATGTGACTCTTGCACTGGAGATGTGAGAGTACGTGTGCGAATGTCTTAACCTAGCACATCGTCTGCCTCAGGACAGGCTAGTTGCCTCTGCGAATCTCCAGTCCATTCATTCATTCGTGCATTCGTACCAGGGGCATTCACTAAACACTGAGCCAGCCTCCGCTGGGCCTGGAGAAATGAACAAAGCACATGGTGTCTCCTTTTAAGTCATTCCTAGTCTAGGGGGCGAATGGAGCAGTCCAAGCAAAGACACAGCATCCGAAAATCCCAGAAGCTCGCCATCTGTTTGGGAAGAGGCTGGGCTCCCCAGATGAGCCCTTCTCATGCTACCAGAAGCTACTTGTACCATATTGCTCGGAGTCTTTCTGATTGCTGAGGTTTCCTGAGGCCACTGATGTAAAAAGTGTACTATACCTGCTGTTATCTCCTGTCTTCAGCCAAGACAGACATCACTAACCGATAACCACCCTCTTTTGTGTTGAACCCGAGACAGGTCTCAGACTCTAGAAAGAGTCCTTACCCCTGGCCGTCACAGATGGTTGATTGGAACCGGTGCCCAAATTATACAAACATCATCCCGGACTTGGATTGTGAATCAGCTATGTCCAGCTATGTGGGCTACGCCTGGCCCTCCACTTGCTTTTGTAAATAAAGTTTTATTAGAACACAGCCATGCTCAGTCATTCACATATTGTCTATGACTGCTTTTCCCCACTGCAAGAGCAGAGTTGAGCAGGTGTGACAGACCAAACGGCCCGCAAAACCCCAAAGGATTTATTCTCTGGCCCTTTACAGAACAGGTTGCCTTTGCTGCAGGGGGTTAATACAAGGACTCGCAGGGAATTGAGATGAATCATTATGAACCGGGGCCATTAGCACCTCACCATATCCTGTCCATTCTCACGCTCTGCTTGCTGTGAATGCATGTGACCGTCTGCTTGTGGGTGTTGTTCTGGTCTTGGAAGCCTGCTCAGCTGAGCAGAAGGTAGGCGGGAGGACCCGGTGAATGCTCCTGGAAGCAGCTCTTAATTGAGATGGTGCTGAAGTGGGTAAATATCCCAGTTCCCTGTGCCTGGAGGCTGACAACTCCAAGGCGGCCACACTGCCTCCCAGCGGAACTGAGCTGTAGTTACTCGCTCCGGATAGTTAAATCCGTACATGTTTCACCTCCCCACTCCCTTTCCTGGGAACCCTGGCCTCGGGGTCTGTTTCCAGGAGAGCCAGACCCACACAGAGGGAGTCAGCGAGTGGTCCCATGGGGATATCACAGCTGCCCTGGCAACCATCTCTCACTGTATACCTTCCACACATCCTGCCTCAGAGAGCAAGGCTCTGATCAGGCCACCTCGTCGCCACCCAACGTGGCAGAATTTTATGCCAAACCATCCGAGGAGGGCTTTTCATCCTTTGCACCGGCTTTCTGGTGGCTGTGTCTGCGCAAGGATCTGAGAGCTAAACTGTTCACCCTGTCCTCCAAAGCGGATGCCTGCTCTGAAATACCTACTTCCCTGTCCAGGGCAGACATCCTCAATCAATCCCCGCTCAACGTCCTCTTTGCATCTTTTCTGAGAAAGCTCTCCCCGCAGGTGCTGTCAGTGGATTCATGGATGTGTCCTGGCATACAAGATTGAACCTTCTATGGTGGTGGGGCGGGAATGCCCATGATATAAAGCTGAGTGGAAGGAAGCACAGTGGTTAGTACGGCATGAAATAGTTCTTCAAAAGGGAAACAAAACACATCTCATAGATGCGTGTGCGTGTGTGCGTGTGTGTGTGTGTGTGTGTGTGCATGTACATGTTTATGCCATAGGATTGCAATTTCCTTGTCCTCTCTTGTATTGCCTCCACGCAGAGTATCTCCTCACTTGGTTCATGTGTTTATTGAGCACCTATCATGTGCCAGGCCTGTGTTAGGGGTGCAGTGGCAATCTAACAAGTGTGTAATTGCCCCATTGAAAAGCAACTGTAAGCCCGTGTGATAAGGCAGGGACAGGGCCCACAGGAACATTGTCGGACTAGGTCTCAGCCTGCCTGGGCTTCTTCGTAATGCCTATGACCGTTAGAATGCAATAGTTATTTGTGAGCCTCTGTGCTAAATTTTCCTCTCAACCATTGTCTCCCCTCCTCTCTTTCCCTCTCAGACCAGAAACTCTGTGAGGGGAGTTACTACATCTTTTTGGTTTGTTTCCTGCCGCATCCCCAGTGCCTGGAACAGAGCCCTGCATAGGGCTTGTGCTCTGTTAATGTTTCAAACAGAGACAGGTCCACTGGGTGGGCCCCCGGAGTGCAGATCGTGACAATAAATAAACGTGGGTGGGGGCTTGTAAAAGGCACAAAGGTGTTCCAGATAGAAACCCGTGGAAGGTTTTCAATGTAATAAAGTCAAAGGAAGGCAAAATAGTTTAGTCTTTGTAAATGAACCCAAAAATGAACCTCCCTGCTAGTATGCGATTATTAGCTGCTCTGTTCAGTTCCCACACAGGCTGCGGTCCCTGCCAGTTATAGTAGAAAGCACGGGAACTGGCCACACAGACTCAGATTATTGCTAGACAGGTTTGGGCCCCTACAATGTCACTATGGAATGGGTAATTTGTCCTCAACCCTGAAGGGTCACCTTGATTACCCTTCTTCAAATGTCTCCTACATACGGAGGCAGGGAAGAATTTCCAAGGCAGGAGTGGAGCCAAAGCAAAAGATGCCACTTTTTAAAAATTTTTCTGAAACGTTTATGTATTATTTTTGTGTGAGAGAGAAAGAGAGACAGAGTGCGAGTGGGGAAGGTGCGGAGAGAGAGAGGGAGACACAGGATCGGAAGCAGGCTCCAGGCTCTGAGCTGTCAGCACAGAGCCCGACGCGGGGCTCGAACTCACAGACCGCGAGATCGTGACCTGAGCTGAATGAAGTCGGACGCTCACCCGACTGAGCCGCCCAGGCGCCCCGCAAAAATGCCACTTTCTGCCTGTGATGCTCAGGGTACTGAAGCCCTTGGAGCCTCAGCATCATCCTTTACAAAGTGGGGTCGGTAGTGATGACTCCTCCAGAGCGGTCATGGGCAGGAGGGCATCTGATGCATACCGGGGACTCGTTATTGAAGGTTACACTGAAGATGCTGCTGATGTTGATGGAGCTGGAAGAGGTCTGGTTTCGCAGGGAAGGAGGGAAACTGAGGCCCAGGATGGGAAGTGATTGGCTCAAGGTCACACATACGGAATCACCACAGCAGAGCTGGCATCCCAGGGAAGTTCACAAAAGCTGATTCATGCGTTCTTTCCTTTTGGACGGCAGTGTCCAAACTGTGTGCCGAGGCACCCTGGGGTGCTTCGGCAGACTCACAGGAACTCACAGGAGCAGGTGCAAGGTATTTTCGAGTGTCAAGGTAACCATCGAGATGCTTGACATCTCTCGAACAACACACGAGCTGCCTGGCTTGCAGTAATGCACTGGTCCAGCAAGAGAGCACATCCTTTTGATGATGTCATAGCTTGGTGACCCTGGACTTTCAGTGGTTGCTGTGATAAAAAGCAAGGTCTGAGCCAAAATCAATGTGGAACAGGAAATGAGGGTGGCAGGATCCCATACGATTCTGAAGTTCCAGAAGCTGTGTGGAGCCCGGCAGGCACACACATTTCGATAACAAGTGACTGAGTTCATTTTAGACTGAAATAAAAATATTTATTCTTCTATCAATTTATGTGGATTGTTTTTTTCAACAGCTACCAAGTTGTTAGGACACACATGCTTATTAATTTTGCACCTAAATACCTAGTAAATGGAACCATGAGGGATTTTCTTTTGATGACACAATTGTGGGATACCAAGGGTGCTGTGACCGCAGGTTTGAGAACATCTGCTCCCTGATGTAAGGCTCCCTGCTTGCAGGGAAGAAGGCAGGCAGCTTCCAGCCTAGAGGCAGGACAGAGGCACGAGGGAAAGAGGTTAATGCCTTGCAAACAAGACAAAGCAGGCTCAAGAAACCCCATCTCTCAGCTGCCACCAAGTCATTGTTTATTTAGAGCCAACAGTGTGAGTACATTGGAAACGGTGTCCTCCCAGCTCTCCAGCACGACGGGCCACTCACTCATTCAGCCAACACACACTCAGCGTTTACTCTGTGTCAAACACTGTGCTGATGCCGTGATAAATGAGGCACAGCCTCTGTCTTCAAAGGTAAGAGAAGGAAGAGAGGAGGAAGGAGGGGGGGCAAGAAGGAAGACGGTATTATGCATATTTTTACAAATAAAGCCCTGAGAAACCACAGGCTCAGAGAGGTTAAGTAAAGGCCCCAGAGTCACACAGCATGAAAGAAGTTAGATCATGGCGCGCTGCCAAGATAATGTCCCATACCATCGTGTGGGGGCGCTTTCTGTCTAATCTGGGAGGTCACCCACGGGATGAAAAATAATATTTAGAGGCAAGATTTGACATGGTACTGGCATAAGGATAGACATACAGATCTGGCGAAAAGAACTGAGAGTCCAGAAATAAACACCTATAGTCTATTGATTTCTGAGAAGGACCTCAAGACTATTAGAAGAGGAAAGTAGTCTTTTCAACAAATGCTGTGAAGGACACATGGATATCCACAGGCAAAGGAGGAAGACCTAACTCCATGGACCATGGATCTAATTATAAGACTTTAATGGTTCCTTAGACTTGACATCAAAAGTACGAGAGACCAGGAGAGAAATAGGCAATTGGACTTCAATCAACATTAGAAACTTTTATGCTGCAAATGATACCATCAAGAAAATGGAAATGTGGGGATGGGGGTAACCAGACTCACTGCCAGGATCATTCACAAACATTCAATCTTTGTGTGCCTGAAACTAATGGAATGTTACGTGTCAATTATGCGCCCATAAACCCAAAGAAATGCAACAGAATAAACAAAGTGAAAAGATAATCCACAGCACGGAGGACACTTACAAATTGCATGCCTAATAAGGAATTGTATCTAGAATACATAGAAAATGCTTAAAACTTAATAACAAAAAGACAACTCAATTAACAAGTGAGCAAGAGATTAGACCGGGCATTTCCCCAAAGAACATATACAAATGGCCAGTAAGAACATGAAAAGATGCTTAGCATTGTTAACCATCAGAAAAATCCAAGTCAGAAGCACCAAGATGGCTCTAGTCAAACAGACAAGTATCGGTGACGACATGGAGCAAAGGGAAGCCTCGTACGTGGCTGGTGGGCAGGTGAAATGGCACAGCCCTTTGTAAAGCAGCTGGCGGTTTCTCAAAAGGTCAAACATAGAGTTGCCACGGGGCCCAGCAATTCCACCCGCGTGTGTATATGCAGCAGAAATGAAAATGTACGTCTACCCAACAACTTGGACATGAGACGAGTGCTCAGCATGATCACCAAAATACGGAAACAACTCAAGTGTCCATCCACTGAGGAAGAGTTAAACGAAAGGTGACAAACCTCAGATAGCTGTGCAAGGGAATATCATTCAGCCATAAAAAGGAAGGAGGTATGGACACATGTTTCAACATGGACGAACGTTGAGAACATTATGCTAAGCGAAAGAAGCCAGTCATAAAAGGCCACGTATCGTGTGATTTCATTTATGTTAAGTGGCCAGAATGAAGAAATCTATAGAGACAGAAAGCAGATTACTAGCGTTTGCCAGGGGCTCGTGTTGGCAGGAAGTAGAAAGTGACTGCTAATGGGTATGAGATTTCTTTCTGGGAAGATAATGTAATTTACAATTTAAATTTTTTAAAAAGTTTATTTATTTATTTTGAGCGAGTGAGCGAGCGAGAGAGAGAATCTTAAGCAGGTTCCTCACTGTCAGCACAGAGCCTGACATGGGACCAGAAGCCACGAAACCGTGAGATCGTGACCTGAGCCGAAATCAAGAGTCAGAGAGGCTCGACCGGCCGACCCAGGAGCCCCCATGTAATTTACAATTTGATATGGGTGGTGGGTGCCCAACTCTGCGAATACCCTAAAGCCATTGAATTTTATACTTTACATGGGTCAGTTGTAAATTTTAACTTAAGTTAATGGAATTTTAACTACATCTCAATAAAGCGATTTAAAAATAAAAAGCATGACTTGGGCAGTGGCAGAATGGCTGAACACACAGTGGTAGAAGGAGGCGGGGCCAGACAGACTAAGGGAGCCTGGAGTTTTCTCCCAAGGGCACTAGGGAGCTATAGAAACTTTCATACACGAGGTTTGGGACCAGGGAGGAGGCTCGTCCCTGGGGCAGGTGATCAGATCTGATTTGGAATGGTGTTCCAGGAGAGGGAGGAGAGAGCTAGCTAGCGGGTTTGAGAGAGTTTTAGCAGGTATAGTTGATGGGACTTGGTAAGGGACTGGGTGGAGATCGGGAGAGGGAGAGCTGTGTGCAGAGACCCCCGCAGAATGGATCCTCAGCAGACTCTTGCAGAACAAATGAATACATATGCACATAGCTTCTTTCGGATCTCACTGTGGTTCCCAATCCCGATTCAGTTCCTGAGCGGCTGCCCTCACAGGGTATCAGGGTCCAGATCCCACCAGCATAACCCCCAAACCTTTTTCTCCATGCCCATGTTAGTAAGGAAACTAACATTTATTACCGACTGAGCTTGTACCCTGATGGGAGGCGTTACAGTGCTTTCCCAGGGCACTTAACCCCCGAACTGGGCATGCCATAGGTGCTTACTAAGCACAGTTTACGCGAATAAATGAGCAAAATGGCATCTCATTTTGGAGGTCCCTTTTTCTAAAATTTATTTTTATTTATTTTGAGAGAGAGAGAGAGAGAGAGAGAGAGAGAGAGGAAGCCGGGGAGGGGCAGAGAGAGAGGGAGACAGAGTCCCAAGCAAGCTCAGTGCTGTCAGCACAGAGCCCAATGTGGGGCTCGAACTCACCAACCATGAGATCATGACTTGAGCCAAAGTCAAGGGTCAGATGCTTAACTGACTGCACCACCCAGGCGCCCCTGTAGGTCCTTTACAATCATATAAAGTTAATGCAATTACCACCAATTTGATAATGGGGAAACCGAGGCACAAAAAGGCTCAGTGACCTCCCCACGGTCCCAAAGGTGATGGCTTCTAGGAATCAGGACTGACAAAGCTATGTTGGGTAGCGAATGGATTGTTGGAGGGTCCCAAACTCACAGACCATTCATTCACTCACCATTTTTCCATTCAATGTAGTCCTATTTATTGGGCTCTGTAGGAGACACTTGGTGTCCTGCTCACAGCTCCTTGACTTTGCCTTGTTAGGGCATTCCATCCCAACTTTCAACGGCCAACAGGTATGTGTCTTTGCCGAAGGGATTCTGTGGGCGCTGAAGCAGTCTCTGCCCACAAACATGGCGGAATGGAATTAAGAAGGTCCCCCTCCTGTCCCCACAGTGTGGGAGTTGATGTAAACATACCTTAGCCCTCTTCTTCACTCACTTCCACACTGTCTCCAGAGGTCCAGGTAGGGTTGGGTTCCAGCGGCCCATGGTGGGAATCCCACAGTAGTGTCCTTCCCATTGGGTCCCATTTGCCGCCTCCCAGACAGGTGCCTCCTGGGATTGCCCCACATGTACCACAGTCCTTGTCTGGGGGTTTGCTTCTTGGAGAGCCCAGACTCAGACAGGCATCTCCTCCGTGCCAGGCACTAAGCTCTGGGGATAGGTTGGTGAGCAAATTGGTGAGGTTTGGCCCTCTTCGCGCTCCTTGGCTCCTGGGGTTGACAATTACAACAACATGTGAGTATAGAGACTACAGATGTGCCCATTCCCGATTGTTCCCTCTGAACTGGCATCTTCCTCCTTCCCCTCTTCCCCGTTCTCAGACCAGTTTGCCTAAGTCCGACCAATGCCATTGAACTGCAAGATCTCCAGTGGTAATCTTACCTCTGGCTGTTGATAAGTTGACCAGGACAAAGGCAGGTGTTAACCATGTTTGGCAGAAGCTGATGCAGAAGCCAAAGCAACACCTAGAACCCAATGGGGGAAAGGAGCAGTAGAGACGGGGGGTCTTCCCCCTCCCTCCCCCACTAAAAAAGACTCCCCATCGGCTCCCCATGCCCCGGCTCCAGGCTAAGGCAATTAAGTCATTTGCTGCCGGGGCCTGGAGGTGGCAGTAACATATAATCACAAACATAAGCAGTTGTATGTGGTAATTATGAATTCTGCCTCTTTTTTTTTTTTTTTTATCAGCGCCACCCAGACTGAAGATTATTTTCTGCTTGATCTAATTCTAATTTTGATCCGTCCTCCTCTACCTCCGTCCAACTTCAGAAGGATTAAGATGGGGCTACTGGTGATAATTTGGGGATATGACAGACTGGAGGCCTCTGTTTTCGGGTCTTGTGTGACCTGCGTTTGGCGGAAGTCGGTTTGCTACGGACGCTCCATCCCGTGTTAGGTCAATCTCCAAAGGGTAACCACGCGCCACGTCATGGCCCGTCTTGGCCCAGGCCACCGCTGAGTCTGGATTTCAGCAGTACCTTCCCCACTGGCCCCCTGCCCTCCAGGACCGTCCCTTTGACTGGACCCAGTGGTTCTTTTCAAGATCATGAATCTTCCCGCTTAACCACTCCCCGCCAGCTTTTCACTGCCTTGCTAAAACATACCACATGGTCACCCCAATGGCATGTTTAAGAGTCTTTGCATATTCCGAGGTAAGTCTTATCTCATTGACCTCTCACAGGTACCCACAATATCCATACTTCTCTACTCCCCTCACTACCACCTGCTTCCAAGTCACCATGTGTCACCCAGATGGTGGCAGGTGCTTCCTCACTGGCCCCCCAGGTTCCTTCCCCTCCCCCCCCCCTCATCCCCCAACTCTACCCAGCAACCAGATCTTTTAACACAGAAGTCAAATCATGCAATGCTTTCCCATTGCACTTAGGAAAAAGAAAATCCAGATTCCTCACTATGACCCTGCATGGCCGATGTCCACCTGTCACGCTGAAACAGCGTTACCTTGACGTGTTATACTCCAGGCACGATGGCCTTCCTTCTCTTTCTCAGGCAGGTTAGACTCGGTCCCACCGAAGGGCCTTTGCTGGTCTCCCTGCCTCCAGCGGTGCTCCCACATGTCTTGGCAGAAACAACTTTTATTTCTCATTCATGTCTTAAAAAAATTTTTTTTTAATGTTTATTTCTGAGACAGAGAGAGACAGAGTGGGGGAGGGGCAGAGAGAGAGGGAGACACAGAATCTGAACCAGGCTCCAGACTCTGAGCTGTCAGCACAAAGCCCAACGTGGGGCTCGAACCCATGAACCATGAGATCATGACCTGAGTCAAAGTCTGCTGCTTAACCGACTGAGCCACCCAGGTGCCCTCTAATTTTTTAAAAATGTTTATTTATTTTTGAGACAGAGAGAGACAGAGCATGAGCAGGGGAGGGGCAGAGAGAGAGAGGGAGACACAGAATCGGAAGCAGGCTCCGGGCTCCGAGCCGTCAGCCCAGAGCCCGACGGCGGGGCTCGAACTCACGGACCGCGAGATCGTGACCTGAGCCAAAGTCGGACGCTCAACCGACTGAGCCACGCAGGTGCCCCATCTCGTTCACGTCTTGGCACAAATGCTGGTCTCCAGCGAGACCTTCTCTGAGCTCCCTCGCCCAAGCATAAGTCTCTCCCCAGCTGTGCCAGGCCATCCCCACCATTCTGTGCACATGTGCGTTTGCTTACTTATGACCTGTCTCCTGCCGGAACGTGCGCCCCATGAGGGGGACTTTGGTCAGAGCTCCATCTCCGGGGCCTCCTAGAAGACTTGGCACATAGTAGGTGCTCAATAAACAATTTCCAAGGGAGTGAACGAACAGCGCCTTTCACGGTTCCCTGCAAAGCCTTTCACGGGAGGTTGCTAGACCTTCTTTTCTCCTGTGACTCTGATTATATATTTATGAGGTAATCAGCAATTGAAAAGTTCCCCGTAATAGTAACTGGAGCTTAACACACAAATAAACTGAACACCATTAAGGACGTTTTTGTGGCCACTGGGGTGGATCAAGTGAGCTAATCGCCCAACTCCCAGCAATTAAGTCAATTAACCATTTAGACATATGCTGAGCCGTTTCCCGGCTCGAGTTTCCTGGGGGCATCTGTGAAATTTGTGCAGCTTATTTATGGTGTAAGCTTCTGGTCTCATTGCTAACTGGGGTGACTGGGGAGAGCGAGAGGGGTGGCTGGTTAAATAAGAAGAAAGGCAGGGCGGCGGCAAAGATGTGATGAACACACCCCCTCCTTTCCCGTGTGCGGAAAGAACCAGAGATGTAACCATTTCTTGCCTTTACTTTCTCACGTAGCCTGTTTGAACACCTGTGTGAGTCACTGAGGGCAAAGGAGAGAGGAGAGGAGTGGATGGGGGTTAGACTTGGTCCGGGGTTCAAATCCTGAATTCCACTCTATGGCTGAGCCTCCATGTCCTCATCTGGGTGAAGGTTAAAGGAGACACACAGTGCACATTCCGTAAGGCTGCCTGCGGCCCACAGGAAGCGATGCATCGGCAATGGTTAGGGTTGCTATCGTCACACTGGGGAGTAAAGAGAAGGAGGTAGAAACCCACAGGTCGAGGAGTCAGACACACCTGGTTGGAAGCCCCCGTTCGTCCTGCTATCTTCGCTGTGTGCAACTAACTTCACCTCTCTGAGCCTCAGTGTACTCATCTGATAAAGGGGCGAACAATGCCGGGAAGGGGTTTTAAGATCAAGAGGGCTGACACTTGAAAGGCTCTGGCCTGGGGTCCTCCTAACCTCATTAAATTCTTCCTTGCCTTGGCAGAGAAGGGAGTGGAAGGGGCCCACCCCAGGTTCTAAAATGCAAGTTCCCCGAACGGAGCCCAGGTCTCGGGTTCTGCTTTCAGAGTCACATCAACCTCACCTTGTGTGGGCGTTTTACAAGCATGTAAAACAAAGTCATCCTTTCAGGGAGTGATACGCTCCTGGAGATAAATAGCATGTTTCGATTGGAGGCTTTCTTCCGCCACCCCCCCCCCCCCCCAAGCAGTGTACGAAGCTTTTCCCAGATATTGTGTGATTTACAGCTTACAGAGAAATTCTGTGAGGTGTCTTTTATGGACAAAGAAAGAGGCTCAGAGAGGGCAGGTAACCCACTCCAGGTAACACAGCAAGGAAGTGATAACAGTCGGGACTTGAACCAGGTTCTGGCTGGGTCTGATGTTCTTACCCACCGTGTTTCTCCTGCCTGTGGCACGCCTGCTTTTGTCCACATGGTACTCCAGTTTGCAAAGAAACGGAAGCATCCCTATTTCAAGATTAATCAATGGCTTTTGGAGATGGGCCCTTGCCCCCCCCCCCCCCGCCCCCCCCCGCCCCCCAGCCCCAGCTGTCACCCTCCTCCCCTCCTTCTCTAACTTCCACCCCGCAGGCTCCCAGAAGGCAGCAGGTCCTTGGCTGAGGATGGAGAACAGCCAGATGGATGGGGCTCCTGAGACAGAAACCGAGCCTCAACATCAGAGACGGTCCCCACACGCTACATCCGGAGAGCCGAGCCGGACCTGCCAAGATCCCCGGCCTGCAGGCTCAGCTCGGCGACATCCCTGCGTGGGGTTTTGGAAAGCGCTGAAAACAGACATCCACCCACCTAAAACGTGTCTCTGATCTTCTGAGGCCCGGGCAGCAGGGTTGCCCGACACTGTTTCTTCCTGGCAACAGTCAACAGCAGCGGGTCCTAGAAAGTGAAGGGAAGAAATCCCCAGCTGCGAGCATTTGCTCAGGTTCCAGCAAAGGCTGAGGCACGGGTTGCCGTCTCCTGGCTCACTTTGACAGGAGGGTGAGGCGGAGGGGAGTTTTCCCCAGCTCCTCCTTATGGACAGAGCTTTGCAGTTTGCAAACTTCTTACTGGAAAACGTTATCATCTATTCAGTGTGGTCACAAAACGATTACATTAAATGCATACATATTTTTTTCTACATGGGCACACATCTGTATATTTACTGCTTTACCTCTCTTTATACAGATCCTCACAGTCTCCAGCTTATGAAGTTAATTAAGAGACGTGGAAACAAAGAGCCACACACTAACAGCAAGAAGGACAAGATACTAGGGTGGTGGTTATCAAAGTTAGGCGCACGTAAGAATTATCTCATTTATTCAAAATGTAGATCTCGGGGCGCCTGGGTGGCTCCATTGGTTAAGCATCCAACTTCGGCTCAGGTTGTAGCCTTGACGTGCTAGAGTTCAAGGGGGGGGGCGGGCCCCCCCACCCCCATCGGGCTCTCAGGTGTCAGCGAAGAGCCCGCTTCGGATCCTCTGTCTCCCCCTCTCTCTCTGCCCCTCCCCTGCTTGCACATGCCCATGTGCACGCGCTATCCCTCTCAAAAATGAATAAACATTTAAAAATTAAATTAAATTTTAAAATTAAATTAACTTAAAAATTTAAAAATTAAATTAAAAATTAAAACATTAAAAAAATTAAAAGACAATGGGGATCTCTGATCCCAATACCAGAGCTTTCAAAGCAAGAGGACTAGGTTGAGGCTTGGGAAACTTGAGGTTAAAAATGCCACCGAGCTGTGTATTTTATCCTGGTTAATTTTATGCCATGTAAATCTTATCTCAATGTTTTGAAAAAAACAAAATGCCCAGTGCATTCCTTGCCACAGATCAGAACATTAGGCAAGGCTTCCTGTGGAAGGCGCTATGTGAATCTTTGTGGAAATTGCCAAGTGGGCAGACAGGATATTCCAGCCGGAGGGCACAGCATGGGAACAGTTTGGAGCAAGAGACGATCGGGGAATGTGGAGAGCCATGAAAATTAGATTGGCTGGGGGGGGGGGGGGGGTAAGGGCCAGGACATAGGAGGTGTCACCAGCTAGGCTGAGACGCTGAGTGTCACCTGGGTGGCCCTGTAAATCCTTATAGGAAGTTTGATGAGGATGTACTTAGAAACAGCCACATGCCGACCTGTGGGGGGTGGACTGAGTGGGCAGACATACAGGGCATAGAAGCTAATCCTGGTGACACAAGTTAGTCACAAGGTAGTGTAGAAATCCACGGAGTAAAGACACTCTCCATAACGACTGTCTTTTGGAGGTCTTGGCAACGTACACAGTGAAATGAGTTGCGTAAGTCAGACGGTGATATATGTGCGCCTAGAAATTGCTTTTCTCCCTTAACAGCTTAACGCAGTCAAGTTCCCCTAGTCTGGGCGTGTTAAACAGCCTTATCCTTTTTAACGGCTGAGTAATATTCTACCACATGGATATTTTAGGTTGAAATTGTAGCTATGCCACCAGGCTTACGTTTTTACTTACAAAAATAGCCAGTTTGGTTTACTTAACCGTTCCCTTCTTGATGGGCAATTAAGCTGTTTCCAATTTTCTTCTACACAATTGTTTCTTCCTTAAAAAGTATAATCAACACACAATGTTACAGGAGTTTCAGGTATACAGCAGATTGATTCCAACATTCTAGGCTCTTACTGAGGGCTCCCCAGGATAAGTGTAGTCACCATCTGCCACAGTACAACATTATTACAATATTCCCTATGCTGTACTTTTCAGTTCTGTGCCTTCTTGATTTTATAATTGCAAGTTTGTACCTCATAATCCCCTCTATGTATTTCATCCATCGCCCCCTCCCATCTCTTCTATGTTATTGATTGTTAGCAATGTCCTAACGGTCCTCCTTGAAAATATCTCTCTAAACACCTGTGTAAGTATCACTCTAAGGTAGATTTCTGAAGACAACACGCTGGGTCAAAGGGTGGACATATTTATACTTTTAATGGGAACAGCTAAGTGTTCGCTAGAAAAAAAAAATCTATCACCCATATACACTCTCAGTGAGAGGAAGCTGATGCAGGGTAACTGTCAAAAGTGTGTCTGTCAACATTTATGCAAAGATATTATGTAATAAATGACCACGAAATCTCAAGGCATACAGCAAAATGTATTTACCCTTATGTTCTTAAAGATTGTGCCCACAGTATCCAAGAATGCCTGTTTTGCAACATCCGCATGAGCAGTGTGTGTTATCATTAAAGAAAAATGTGCTGATTCTGACCATTTGAAACTTATCTGTTCTCATAAATTGCATTTTTTAAAAAACTGGGAATGAGGTTTAGCTTGTGTTACATGCTTTTTTGGCCACTGCTATGCCTCTTTGATTAATTCAACATTCATATACTTGTTGCATTTTTTTTCTCCTGTTTACTTCTGTTCTTTTTTTTTCCTTAATAATATCCAGGAACTCTTTCTACGATGTGTCTGTTAATCCTTTGCCTGGCAGATATAAAGCAAATAATTTTCCCCAATGTCCTTTATGTCTTCAATTTTTTTAATCCTATAAATATTTTCATTTTTATGGAGTTTAATCAATCTTATGTTTTTTTATAGCTTATTATTTTGTTTTTATACTTAGAACCATCCTCACTGCTTGAGGTCATAAATTGCTAATGCCCATTTTCATCGGAGGGTCATAGAGTTTTATGCCATCCCGTTACCTTCAATCCATCGGGAATTGATTTGGCTGGATGGCTGTCAAGTGACAATTTAACTTTATTTTTGTTCTCTGATGGTTAAACAATTGTCCCAGTGCTCTTGGTGGAATCATCTTTCCCCAACTGCGTTGAAATGCTACCTTTATTACATGCAGATTTTTCTAAATCCTCAGGTCCGTTTCTAGACTGCCTCATTTTAAAAAATCAATGAGCAAAAATGCTTCCTAATCCTTCCCTAGATGACATTTCCTGGGCCCCGGCTCTGCTTCTAAGAAAGGCTTTTCCCATGTTTTCATCCATCCATCCATCCATCCATCCATCCGGACACCCATTCATTCATGCACTTACTCATTTCCTTTCACTCACTGTGGACCCAAGGATTAACGAAACAAATTCAGCTCCCGTGTGTTTTCTGAGCACCTGTTTTCTGGTTATAGGACACGTGGCTATGTGTCCCTCACTCCATCTTATTGACTTCCTTCATCAACATGTGGAGGGGGCATATTTTTAGCCCCACATCACGGATGAGTAAACTGAGGTGCAGAAAGGCTAATTAACTTGCCCAAAGTCCCCCAGGTACTAAGCTCCAGAGGAGAGATTCAAACCCAGGTCAACCTAATGCTGGTTTTATCTCTACCTCTGCTGCTTCCCTTGCAAAATAATTGCTCACGTTTATTGTGCATCAATTCTGTGCTGGACATTGTGCTAGGGGGTGTGAATCCCCAAGGGCCCAGACTGTCCCTGCCCAGAGGAGATGGCCAGTCTGATGGAGGAAGCAGGTCATTGAAACAGACTGTTAAAACCCACTCCGACTAAAGCTAAAACAAGATGGTGAAATACAAACCCTGGGGAGGGCGTCCCTGGCAAGGCAAAGACTTCCAGCCTCTGGAAAGACGATTTTGCTGTCAGCTTGGCAAATAAAAAAGCTCCCTTACAGGTGAGACATGAAGGTCCAGAGCCAGGATTTTCTGCCTCTATCTCCCATCCATTTGCACTTCGGATGTAGATACCATGCCGGGGAAGAAGGACCCTGGACAGCCTTCATGGGAGAGAGTGTCTGTAATAAGAAAAGAAGCAAAAAAATAAAAAAATAAAAAAATAAAAAAATCAACACCCTTCAAATCGGCCTTCTGGGCCCCATAGCTTCTGAAAACCTCGCCATCTGTCCACACAAGCATGTTCCAAAGTTTTAAGTACCTCTTTTCATGAAGTCCGTTAAAGTTAACCTGGCCTCATAATATATGGGGGAAATCTGCTATAAATAGAGGTAAATAGAGATTGTAAAGATAAATAACAATACCAGCATGGGAGGGACTGATAATGTCCTCTATTTATGGCCCGACTCTAAAAAGGGATGGCCAGGGATCCAGCGTCTTTAATGACTTACTTTTGCCTTGGCAGCCTGTGTTCCCTGTTAGGGTGCTAAAGATTCAGTGACACAAAAAGCTTACAGATAATTAAATATTGATTTTTGTTTTCTAATCCTATATAAAAATTGTCCTGGGTCTCCCAATGGTGGTTTTATCTCACCAGGACATGGGCAGAGGGGAGGGCGTCTGTTAACCCTCTTTGCACCCCTGTTGTGTGACACAGCGGGGCCCCTTAGACGAGGGGGGAGTGTCCAGGGCTGGCTTCATGGACATGTGACCTCTGCAGTCACACCAGATCTGCGCGCAGAGGGCCCCTTGTCTGGGTTTGGCGCTCCCCTGGCACGCTCTCGAAAGGCTGGATAATTTTTTTGCACAAGGGGGTTCTGCATTTCCTTTTGTATGGCCCCACAATTATGCAGCTAGTCCCGGGGGCTGGTCTGACTGAGAGATCAGGGCGGCGGCAGCCGGCTCTGGACCCCTAGCTACGCCACTGCTGCCCAGAGCCCCTCTCTTATTCCCCTTCCCTGAATCTTGCTGGCTGTGCCAGAAACTCTGAATCTGGGAAGAGGGCCAGAGAGAAACTTGTGATGAGAACAGTCTTTCTCCCACCCTCTTCTCCTGTCTCTCTCTCTCTCTTTCTCTTTCTTTAGGAAAAAAAAAAAGGCACCTCATTGTCATTTTGCGTCTGGAGTGCGGCACGGGGCATCTGGCAATGTGGCAGAGTTGCTCGCTGGCTGGGTGCACGGATGGGAGGGAGTGGTGTCCATGGCCAGGTCAGGCCGTGGGCTCCAACAGCAGACAGAGTTTGGGAGGAGAGGGAGACAGAGTCAGAGAGCTGGGTCCTGAGCCAGATCCTGCCATGTGTTTTGCTCTGTGGCCTTGGGCAAGTGGAAGGTCCTTCTATGCCTCTGTTCCTTCATCTGCAGAATGGAAATACTAATTCTGGCCCCTCTGCCTGCCCCCTCCCCTCCAGCAAGACTGCTGGGGACAGCCTAAGTTTTAAAAAATAAGGATCTTGGGGCGCCTGGGTGGCGCAGTCGGTTAAGCGTCCGACTTCAGCCAGGTCACGATCTCGCGGTCCGTGAGTTCGAGCCCCGTGTCGGGCTCTGGGCTGATGGCTCGGAGCCTGGAGCCTGTTTCCGATCCTGTGTCTCCCTCTCTCTCTGCCCCTCCCCCGTTCATGCTTTGTCTCTCTCTGTCCCAAAAATAAATAAACGTTGAAAAAAAAATTTAAAAAAAAAAAAAAAAGGATCTTGGGGCACCTGGGTGGCTCAGTCGGCTAAGCGTCACTTTGGCTCAGGTCATGGTCTCACAGTTCGTGGGTTCAAGCCCTGCATCGGGCTCTGTGCTGATGGCTCAGAGCCTGGAGCCTGCTTCCGATTCTGTGTCTCCCTCTGTCTCTGCCCCTCCTCTGCTCATGCTCTCTCTCTCAAAAATAAATATTAAAAAAAAAAAAAAACTTTAAAAAATGAGGATCTGCAAAACAGTGAGAATAACAGCTAATGTTTATCTACTGCTTACCTAGATCAGGCACTTTACGTAAGTTCTTTAGAGATGCTTACAAATGCACGCTTACTAAAGACTTTGCATATTCTAGCTCATTTAGACCTCCCCGTGGCCTCATAAAACAAGTAATTTTATAAACTTCCCATTTTACAGAAGGGGAAATGAGGCACAGAGGCCAAGGTAGCACAGCCAGTAAGTGGCAAAACAAGAGCCTGTGTGCTCTGGGCACAGAACCCGTGCTCCTAAACCACGGTGCAGGATTAGGATTCCTTCTTGCCTCCTACTACAGGAAACCAGGGGCCTGCCAGCCAAAAGTGGCTCCCAGAGAATTTCTGATTGGCATTTCTACACAGTGGCAGCCTGCACCCCATTTGGAATTTGAATCTGTTGCCGGGACACCTGGGTGGCTCAGCTGATGAAGCATCTGACTCTTGGTTTTGACTCAGGTCACGATCTCATGGTTCGCAAGATAGAGCCTCATGATGGGCTTTGCGCTGACAGCTTGGAGCTTGCTTGGGATTCTCTCTCTCTTCCCCTCCTCTGCTCACTCTCTCTCAAAAATAAATAAAAATTAAAAAAAAAATTAGAATCAGTTACCCGTATTGAAAAAGAACCTCGAGATTCCTACCTTAAAACGGATTTCCAGGGGCGCCTGGGCGGCTCCGTTGGTTAAGCATCTGACTTCGGCTCAGGTCATGATCTCACAGTTCGTGAGTTCGAGCCCCACACTGGGCTCTGTGCTAACAGCTCAGAGCTTGAAGCCTGCTTCAGATTCTGTGTCTCCCTCTCTCTCTCTGCTCCTCCTCAGCTGGCTATCTGTCTCTCTCTCAAAAAATAAGTAAAAAAAAAAAAAAAAAAAACCCCAAAAACCAGATTTCTAGCATCCCAGACATGCTCTGGTAATGATGGGCTCCTATATCTACTTGGCAAAGATCCTTCGATGGGTAGATATTGCATCTACCAATTGCCTCACCTACATTATCTGCCTAATTTCTGGGAACTCTGTCTTTGGCCCCTTCCCTGGGCAAGCAAAGCCCCCTCCTTGTCGTGGATTTGAAGACAATGTCCCCTCTGTGGGGGGCACTATATGTGGAAAAACAAGTAGCTTTATTGGTGGAAGGGGTGGGACAGAGAATCCAGAGTAGCTCAAGCCCTGAAAATGAGCTCGGAGTCCTGAGGCTCCCTTAAGCTTTCGGCTTCCACGGTCCTCGATTTCAGTAATTCCAAGATGCTTTGGTTGGAAGCTACAAAATTTGAAAACAAACCTACGAATTATGAAATTCTGAGGTTTTACCATCCAAATAGTTTACAATTCTAAGATTCCCCCCTCCCTGTACCTTCCATCGCAGTTCTGGTGTTCTGTCTTTCCAAAATTCCAACTCTTTGTTGCAAAAGATCCTCTGATCATAAAATGTCATGATTCGAGTTGACTCACTTCTTGGAAAGGGCAATACTATGAAGGAGGGAGGCTAGGATGCTGTGGCTCTCTTGTGCTAATTGCTCATGGTTCCGTGGTCCGGTACTTATCATCTCTTTAAGGCCAGAGAGAAGCCGGCCAACAGTTAACACATGAGGTGGTCTGATTGCACAAGATTGGGTAAATGGGGGCTGGGATTCTTCCTGGACCATTTAATCTGAGGTCACCATCCCTTCATTTTCCTGAGGAAATCAATGTTGCCAACACGGGGATGTGGAGGTGTGTATATCCCCTCAAACCAAGCCAATATATAAACAGTGGGAGTTAAGAGACACCCTGCAGGAATTGTGTATCTCTTCAGCACCTTTAGGAGAGCCATCAAAGCCCTGAACACATCCCTCGTCGAGTTGCATTTAATGAGTGAGAACCTGCGATGAACGTAAGGACTGATTAGATTAAAGGCAGTTTGACCTCAGGACGAGGAATGCGGATGGAATGATCTGGGGCATGGGAGGATTCGAGGCCCCTCAGCTGGAAGAGGGAAGCTCATTAGCATAGCACTGGGAATGTCGTGGTGTCCATGAGTCAGACCAATGGGAGATAGGCTTTCATTTTTATCTTAACTTGGAGGTGACTCTTCCCAATGCCTTTAGACCTGGCATGGATGGGCCACAGAAGCAGCTGGCTAGAGACAGAGTGCCAGGCTGGAGACAGAGAAGGTGATGGGGCCAAAGGGAGATTGAAAGGAGCCACTTCGGGGTCTTGGGAGGACATCTTGCACAACGCATTGGGGGGGAACAAGTCTCATCACCAATGTCATTGCAAAGATCTCATTACTTGGTGCCAACTTTTGGCAATGACATGTGCAAACAGGGAAATTTCTCTGCAAGTAAAAAAAGGGGGATTCTGACACCAGGTTGCCACAGCCAGCACAGAAAACATGAGTCAAAAGTAGAAGTCCTTACCCTCAACACAACTGACGTTTGGAGTCAGATAATTCTTGTAGAGGACTGTCCTGTACATTGTGGCATATTGAGAAATATCCCTGGGTCCCTGATCTCCAACCATGAGATGCTAACAGCACTTCATGCCTAATTTTGATAATCAAACATGTCTTCAGACATTGCTACATTCAGAACTTGGGAAAAAGAGTCCTTGGGTCACGGCTGGCTCAGTGGGTTAAGCATCTGACTCTTGGTTTCAGCTCAGGTCATGATCTCATGGTTCATGGGTTCAAGCCCCGCATCAGGCTCTGTGCTGACAGCATGGAACTTGCTCAGGCTTCTCTCTCCCCCACCCCCTCTCTCTGCCCCTCCCCTGCCTGTACTCTCTCTCTCAAAATAAATAAATAAACTTTAAAAAAAGAGTCCACGTGGCCCCAAATGGTGTCTGTGACTCTTAGTCACGGTCAGAGAAAGAGATCCATCAATGCCTTAATGTGGACATGATTAGCAATTCAATATCAGAATTCTACTATGTGCCACTCAGGGTTTGTTGTGTGTAATTATGCTGACTGTCAGTAACTTCTCCTTCCAGCGAGAGGATTCAGTCATTCTCAAAGAATTCTTTGTGGTGGCGACTTTGTTGAGTCTCAGTTAAAGAATTCCTCTAGGTATTACGTGAATCCGAGTATGCAAGGTGGGCTTTGGGGGGACAAAAACAAATATAAATTTATCCTTATGGGAGACCGCACAAACTTTTCTTTTTGAAGATACTACATGGCAAGATGGTACAGTAATAAACACGCAATAAATATGAGGTAAATTGGGGCACCTGGGAGGCTCAGTCAGTTGAGCATCTTGATTTTGGCTCACGTCGTGATCCCAGGGTCGAAGGATCAAGCCCCGCATCCGACTCTGTGCTTAGCATGGAGCTTGCTTCAGATTCTCTCTCTCTCCCTCTGCCTCCCTACACCGTCAGGCTTGGTGCCCTCCCCCCCCCCCCCCCGATCTCAAATTAAAAAAACAACATGAAATAAATTAATGAATAGTTCTTATGGGTCCTATCCCACAGATGGAAGTCACATTCCGGGGCCAGTTTGGATAACAGGTTCCATTTCACCTGTGGGTTCTGAGCCATGAGCAGTGCTGTCCCGAAACACGGTGTTAAGAAGGATTCTGAGGGTGCGTCAATGCTCAGGAGAAACGTGATTGGCAGGCGATGTCTCTTGTGGGGAGGCGAGGGGTTTTGTCAGCCTAAAAGCTAGCCCCCCCCCCCCCTTCCTGGCAGTATCCTGATCAAACCCTTAGTCCCACAGATCCTTCTAGCTACCAAGTGGAGGCGGGATTAGAAAGGGCGACACCCAGAGTAAGAAAACAGAAACTCCAGCAGGTATTCTCACGGAGAGAATTTAGCACAGCGGATGCGTCGCTCTGGCGTGGGCAAACTGGGAAGGCAAACAGGGGGCACGAGGAAGCACAGAGGCAGTGACTGTGGGACGCAGTTGTCATCCCTGAGTTGAAGGAGCAAGTGGAGAAACTGGGGGACCACCCCCCCCCCCCCCAAACAACACACCAAGCTGGGAGGAGGGACCAGAATTCTGCTGCTGCGCCAGAGCTCGGGGTGGGGGCGGATCTGTGCACAACTTGGGCACAGACTTAAGGCGGAAGAGGCCGGTTTAGCACCGGCAGGGAGAGCTGCACCCGGCCCACCTGTCACTGCCAGGGTGAGGGGCCCCCCGCTGCTGAGAACTAACCTCCCCTCAGCGCCCCCTATGGGCAGAGGCCAACACTGACCTGCGAGCAAAGCAGAAAAGCCTTGCGCAGAACCCCAGCCCTCTGCCCCCCAAAGGCAGAGAATAAAAGAGAGGGTTTGGAGTCCAGACACCATAGTTAATCAGCTTGTACAGTTGCGGAGGCTCGAAGAGACGAAGCGACTGGCCAAGAGGCTACGTCCTTCTGACTCTGGTCCCTTGTCTCTGGGCTCCCAGTGACGCAGAGGTTTTGCAAGCTTGGGGTAAGGGAAAGAGGGGTAACGGTCTTTATCTTAATAGTCAGCAGTCTCCAGCACGCTTGCCCGAGCATCAGTCACTTAGAAGTGCTCCCTTATCTCCGTTTGCCAGAAATAGGTCTCTGAGCTATACGGGCTTCCTGCCTTCCGCTTGCGGTGGCTCCCACCACTCGCTCGAGGGACCTCCACTGCCTGGCCTTCAGATCCACTTTCCAAATAGGTTAGGACGGCACCCAGTGGGAACCAGGCGGGGGTGTTCCTGTGGGGAGGTGCGTCCCCCCCCCCCCCCCCCCCCCCCCCCAGCAACCCGCTCCCTCCGACGGTCTCCCCAAGACGCTCTGACTTCTCATGTGCATAGGTCACCTGACTGCGCAGCTATCTATCTACGCGTCAAGTTGCATCTCTCCTGAAAGCAGGTGTCCCTTTCCACCCCACCTCAGAGCCCGTGGAGAGATAAGGTTACTCCTCAACGCACGGGGCGAAAGTCCTTTTGCAGGAGCTGCACACAACATTATGCAGAAACATTCAATATTTTACCCGGGCTGGGGGGACAAGGGGGTGGAGGGGAGGCAAAAAAAAAAAAAAAAAAAAAAAAAAGAAAGAGATTTCTTGCAAAGTGAATTTTCTTCTCCTCTTTAAGGCGTCATCTGTACTGAACCTTACACACCCTTTTGTGAAGGCAGAGCTGGCAAAAACCCGGAGAAGAAAAGTGGGAACTTGATTTTATGCTAATGTATGTAAAGAACGTGACTACAGAGTCAGAGGTAACACAATGAACTTAACTTCCCCCCTCCTCTCATTTTATTGAATTATAATGACTAGTTTCCATAGCAATTACTGCATCACCTTGTACATTACCAGAAAGATCTACTGCACTTTTCCCCAGTCATCCTTGTAAACATTTCTACCTTTTTTTTTTTTTTTTTACGATGTTCTAGGGGGAAACACAAGCCCTTTCGGCTTTGCAGCAGTTGGAGAGCATATTTCAGGAGATTAATAAAGCCGGCCGGGGTGTTTTTATTTTCTAAGTTCGCTGGTTGGTTTTCCATCTTGGGCCTCACCAGCTACTTGTCAGGCAGACAAAGAGGGGAGGAGGCGGGCGGGAGAGAACAGAGGTGCTGGGAGGTGAGGGAGAGGCACCCGGAGTCAGGAGGGACTCGGAGGAAAGGGAGTGCTGCAAGGTCCCATGTTTGTGCCTCTGCCGTTTCTGGAAGAGTTTGAGAGCAGTCCCCTGGGGGGACTCTCACACGGGGCACGGAGGAGGACAGGGGATGTTTCTCAGCTCACAGAAGATCGGATTTGGGAGACACCCAGGGATACCTCTTTGGTAGCCTTGAAACTGAGTGTCTGAGCCCCCCCCCCCCACCCCGGTTGCTTCTGGAGCTTCGAGAGGGGATGGGGAGACGGGCATCTGGGCGCCCTTCCCTTCCAAACCCTGCTTTCCCCAGCGGCTTCCTTTTACGAGCTTTTCATCTTGGCTTCCCACGTTGTATTTCATTTCCAGAAAGCCCTCTGGAGCTGATGGCTATTTGCAGACACCTCTTTCCAGTTGAGAAATGAAGGAATTGTCACCTCAATAGGAGTGCAGTGGTGGCAGCGGCTGCTGTGAGCTGGGAGTACGGTCAGGGCTGGCTCCGGTTGTGGGACGCCCGCCGGTCCCACTGCACCCTGCTGAAGATCAGGGGCAGAGGTCACTGTCACTGGCTCTGTTAGATAAGAAGACCCTGTGTTGAGCTGTGAGAACTCCATCCAGGGGCTCAGAGCTCCCAGCCCAAGAGAGGGGCAATGGCCACCAAGTCCCCAATGCTTGGGGCGCCTGGGTGGCTCTGTCGGTTACGTGTCTGACTCCTGATTTCAGCTCAGGTCATGATCTCACAGTTTGTGAGCCTGAGCCCCGCATTGAGCCTGCTTGGGATTCTCTCTCTGTCTCTCTCTGCCCCTCCCCCATTGGGCGCTCTCTCTCTCTCTCTCTCTCTGTCTCTCTCTCAAAATAAATAAACAAATTTTAAAAACTAAAGCCCTCAACCCTTTATTTCATTTGAAAAGTCATCTGCTTTGCCCCCATTTGTGCACCAGCCCACTGCCTCTAGACAGATCAGCATTGGTGGTTGGAAACTCTTGCCCTGAGGTCTGGCTGCCTGAGTTCCAATCTCCCAGCTGCACCTGTCACATACTGTGTCTGGAGCCCAGTGTTTTCCTTTCTTCTGCCTCAGTTTCCTCATCTTGAAAATGAACCTAATGGCAGAACCCACCTGAGTGGCGTTTGTGCAGAACAAGGATGATGCTGGTTCAGTGCTCACACCTACAAGGTGCCTGTCATTCGCCTTGGGCTTGTGTGTACTCATCTGTACCTGTGGCATGCCCTCCAGTGAGGTCAGTAACATCTCAGAGCCCTGACTTTCCCAGCTGTAAAATCAGAAGTGTCTGCTGGGTGGCCTCAAAGGTTCCTCCTTGCTCTGAAGGGTTTTTGGATTCTAACAGTATAGCTGGAGGGAGGGAAGAAGGAAGGGGGGGAAGAGAGAGAGAGAGAGAGAGAGAATACGTAAGAGCAGATGCCTTAAGCAGAAGCAAAAAATCCCTAAGTGACAAGAAGCTCTAAATTCACCAAAATGCTTAACAGAGATAAGACGGATGTAGCCCGTGCTGGAAAGATTGTTATGAGATTAAGAAAAGTGATTAGGGGATTAAGACTTCTCAAAAGAGATAGTGATGGGACCACCAACGGGACACCCCTTCTCGTCCTCCATATACTCACGCTCTCTCCTTGATTTGTAAGTCCCCAGTCATGCAGGCATGTAACAAAATGGTCTCAGCGGATGAACAAATAGAATCCTGGCTAAGCCCATCTTCGACACTGGGAGAGGTCCCCTGTGTCGTGTGTACACACACACACACACACACATGCACATACATGCACATATACATACTTATGTAGTCAAGTGACTGCATGCCCAAAGGAGTTTAAGGAATACATTGAGGGCCTGAGTTGGGGCTGGGATTGATCAGTGAGGCTATCCCATAGAGTGCAGGAAGGACCCCTGGATGGAGAAGTCTTTGGGAAGTGGCCCGATGTGAGTCGGGCATCATAAGGAAGCTGGGGCACACGGAGGGGTGGGGGCTACTTGGCAATTGAGAGATCCTGATCATGCCAACCCGCTGGCCGAGTCTCAGCTCTATCACCTGTAAACTGGGGACAAGGATACACTCCCTGTGTCGGGGTTGAAAGACACATGAGTGGGAAAGCGCTGTGCAAAAGTTGAGCTTCCTTTGTGAAATCCTTTCCAGGGCCCTCCCTCACGGGAAGATTCTGCGCTTTTCTCTGGTGCTAGAGTAACACACAGGAACCTGGTCCAAATGCCCCTTCTTTTTTCACAATTGGCTCTGAGGGAAGCAGTGTAGTCATACCCAGGGACCGTTGCTCCTCAGGATGAAACCGGACTCCATCTGTTACCAGTGGGGAGATCTCTCTGGTCCCTCATCTGGAAAATAAATGGTGACTTCAGTGTCTCACAACCTTAGGAGAGGCCCTGAGCCAGAACCACCCAACTAAGCCCCTCCCAGAGTCCCGACCCTCAGAAACTGCGAGGTAACTAAGGTGGGTTGGTTTATGTTGGGGTAATTTGTTATGCAGCAATAGGTAGCTAATACAAGTGATAGAACTGGCTTGCCATTGCCTTCCTGGAGTTGATGGTAACAGCCTTTGTGCTAGAAATGACAAATGTGGCTTCATGGTGGATTTCACCAAGATATCTCAGCTCCAGCCCCTCCCCATCCCATTCCAAAGGCTCTTGTCTTGCTTTCAGGATTTGTTCAGCGTTGAAGGATAAGCCACGTTTTACAGACCAGTATACTAAGGTCTGGAGATGGAAAGTGGCTTACTCACCGTCACGTGGCAAGGCAGGTGCAAAGCTGAGTTTAAATATTGGGTCTCCTGACACGCCATATGTGCATTCTCCCATTCGCTGAGTAGGTATTTATTGAGCACCTACTGTATGCCTGGCTAGTACTGCGTACTATGTGCTCCCCCCACTTGCCCTACCTCAGGAGGCGGCCTCAGGCAGGCTTAGTTTTCAGGGTGTGTGAGAAAGGGTGTTGTGCACCAATTGGGGACCAGTTGTGTGTCCCTGGCTCTGTCCAAGTGACAGGAGAATTAAAGGAGAAAGGTCATCACGGCCCTGGGCTCTGTCATAGCCCCCAGTGGCTGGCGGAGGCCAGGATGCGTTAACTCTGAACGGACAGAGAGATTCTATCTGGGCCCCTCCTCCTCTGGAAGAGCCCAATCACCCCATCCTCACTCACGTGACTCCCCAAGGAGCCATAGCCTGGGCCCCGACAGCCCTTATTGGGAGGACAAGGAGGCCATCACATAGCTGCTTGGGGCAGCTTCCCAGAGTTGTGCGGAACATTTCTGCAGGCTCAGCCACCCCCAGCAGATCCTAGCAAGGTTGGGGGGGGGGTGGGGAAGGAGCAGGAGAGGGCTGCGGTCACCGCAACAGAGGGTTGGATTAGTACGGTCCACGCGGGTACCCAGCCTCAGGCAGAGCGGCCGGCACTGTGTGCCGATTGTTCCTGTCCGGGCTGGCGTGGGCCAGGGTAGTGAACACCCAGGGATGGTACAGTAGGGTGGGGAGTCTGTTCAGAGATGGGGGCACCACCGCCCTCTGCCCAGAGAGAGTGGTCGCTCAGCTGTCAGCATCCGTGGGGCTGAGGATGCTCCCTGTACAGGCAGGCCGAGTGCTGGGACCTGGGCCCTTCTTCACGGCCCAGAGTGGGAAATAGTGCATTGGTCCAGGGCTTCTGGGCACTTAGGATGGCACTTAGGACCAGGCTATCCTTTGTGGAGGGGGCTGTGCTGAGCTTTGTAGGCTGTTTAGGGCATCTCTGGCCTCTACCCACTAGATGCCAGGAGCACCCCCCACCACACCCAGAGCTGTGAAAAACAAAAACGTCTCCTAATATTCCCAGGAGCAGTGTCATCCCAGACTTAGACCCACAGCTCTGTCTCCCTGGGCCCACGCTCCCCCCACCCCAATCGCCAGGTCCTATGCCTCTTCAGGATGGTAGGTCCTGAAAGTCCCCGAGAGCCGAGCATACACCAGCAGCTTCTGCCATGTCTCGTTGTAGCTCCCAAACCACGGCGGCATGAATATGATCTCCATTTTACAGAACCGGACCTGGAGACATAGAAAGGTAGGATTTGTACAGGTTCGGGGTAGAAGGAGGACTCGAGCCCCACGTTTCTGATTCTTAGCTTGGCCTTGAGGGTGTCTTGTTCTGTGCTGTGCACTCAGTGGCACACGATAACTGGTTTCTGAATGGATGGATGGATGGATGAATGAACGAATGAATGGATGAACAGAGTTTCTCCTAAGCCACCTTGAGCAGAATGCTCTAGGCCTGGGGACCTGAGGGGACCTGAGCCGGGACAAGCTGGTTGGTGGAAGAGGGGGTGCCAGGGGCTGCAGTGTCGCTAGAGGGGCCTGGGAGGTGAGGAGGAACAGAGGGTTGCGTTCGGCCTCCTTCTTTTCCTCTTGCTCCAGCCTCCACACTGGCCTTCCTGCCTCCAGTCTCTCTCTCTCTCTCTCTCTCACTCTCTCTCTCTCTCTCTCTCTCTGTCATCTGTTTTTGTCTCAGCAGCTGGAGCCATATTCAGAGCAGACCAACCTGATCACCTCAGGGCCTCATGTGCCGACCCTGCTACGGCCCCTTCCGGACCGTGGATTAGAGTCTTTTGTCTGTTTTGAAAATGCTTCCTCTTTTGGTCCAGGTCAGCTTAAAATGATCAGAACAGAACCATGAGTAGAGTATGTAAAGGAAGACATCCATGTAGCCGCATGTGACATGCGGCCAGGTCTCAATAAGTGGGAACTATCACCTTCGTGATTCTCACGCACGGAATGGTGCCCAGCCTACTGTGCTCTTGGGGAGGGAGGACAGCAGGCTGCGGCTGGGAGCCTGGCTTAGGGGTTTCACAGCACGGAAAACTCTCAGCCTCTGGGGTCAGATGGGCCTTCTGCTGTGTGACCTTGGCCAGGTTACTCTACCTCTCTGAGTTTTTGCTGTGACTTTTCACTAACGAGGGGTAAAAAAACCCTGACTTTCCATCTTGGTTCTGAGCATAAGGTGGTGCGTATCAGATGTGTCATCGCCGTGTGTGGTATACAGTAGGCACTCACTACTTATTACGGCAAGAATTCATGAGTCATTTTATCGCTCAGAATACCCTGGCCAGGGGACATCGGTGTTATCCGGACGTAAAGACAAGGAAACCGAGCCTGGAGGATGACGGGACCTGTCCAAGGCATCCTGGCCCTACTTTCGACCCAGAACCACCCGAATGCCCTGTCAGCTCCTTTGGAAACCCGTTCCCTGAGGCCCCAGGGAAAGCTGGACACCTGGAACGTTACCCCGACCGGCCGGCCTGGAAACCTGAGTCAGGCCAGCCAAGACAACGTAGCGAGTGTGGAACTTTGGGGTCCCCTCCAAGCCCCCTGGTGCTCGCAGCCTGTGTCTGAGCAGAGCTGAGTCAGGCAGCAGAGGAGAAGCTGCTCCCGAGGCAGCCGCTGGGCGGGACAATTAAAGTCCCCGCCAACCCCTGGGAGGTCCCTGGCACCAGTCTCCTCTGAGATGGAGCGAACGGGCCCAGACGGGGCAGCTGGGCCAGAGTTCTGCCACTCCGACAGAGATTTAGGGGCAGCGAGTGGGAAAGCCAGACTCACTGGCTGCTGAATTTACTGATCTTTTCAGCAAGGTCGGCAGGAGGGCCCTTCTGCGCCAGGCACCGGCAGCGGCTGGGATGGCTGACCTGGTGGCTCTGTCCAGCATCTCCCTGCACAACGGGGCTGGACAGGGGGAAGCCAACTTGCCTGTGTCCTGGAATCTTTGGGGGTGATTCATGGCTCTCTCTCCACAGAATTTCAAAGCATGGACGTCTGCCAGGGATCCCGCTTTGAAAATTACAAGCCCGGGGAGCCCCCATCCAAGGGTTTACTGATGCTTGCTAGGTACCAGGCAGAAATAACCGACTTAGCAGCCGTGAAGTGTCGCTGGCATTTTTCTGTTCCATAGACACGACGTCTCAGAGATGGGCTGGGTTTTGTGTTGCGTGCATGGGCCGCTAAACCTTCTGCAAACTGAGAGTCGGAGAGGTGAACTGAGTTGCAAAAAGCCAGCTCGTTCATCAGAAATTGAGACTTTTATAAGCTCCTCCATTTTCTCCTCTGCAAAATGCGTCAGTTACTACGACTTAACCTGGTGGCTGCTGGTGGTATTGGCCACAATAATGCATGTGTAATTGCTGGCAATGCTCTAGGCATACAGCAAGTCTTTAATAATTGCTAACGGTTTCTATAATCCCCATTTTAATCAGAATTAAAGAAAGAAAAACTTGAGTAAGGATTTTTCCAGAATCAAACTGTTCAAACAATCATTCATTCATTTAGGGGGCTAATAAGTCTTAAAAATTTTTTTTTAATGTTTATTTATTTTTGAGACAGAGAGAGACAGAGCGTGAGCAGGGGAGGGGCAGAGAGAGAGGGAGACACAGAATCCCAAGCAGGCTCCAGGCTCCGAGCTGTCGGCACAGAGCCCGACACGGGGCTCGAACCCATGAGCCATGAGATCATGACCTGAGCTGAAGTGGGAGGCCCAACCAACTGAGCCAGCCAAGGTGGCTAATATTTCTTGAGCAATAGCTCTGTGTTAGGCTCTATCCTAACATGTAGGGCTGTGGAAATGAATGAAGCGTGGAATCGTCTTCATGACTTTGAGCAGTGAAGTATGAAAATGAAATGGATTTGAAAAAACTATTATACAAAGTGCTAAGAAAGTGAAGGACAGGTCCTGTGGGGATAAACGACAAGATGCTTAGCCTGGAGGGAAGGTCAAGGAGTGAATCCCAAAGAAAGTGATAAGTTTGAGATGTGGAGGATGAGTAGGTATAAAATTGGTAGAAGTAAAATGTGCATGTGTGTGTGTGTGTGTGTGTGTGTGTGTGTATTTAGAGACAAGTCTGAGTATTTGGGGCAAAGAAACAGCATGTACAAAGGTCCTGAGGTCAGAAAGAATATTCAAAGAAGGTCAGAGTAACTGACCTAGGAGAGTGAGGTGTAGGTGGGGTTAAGCCTTGCAGGGTCATCTCCCAGCCCTGTCCCCACCCAAACATCCCTTCCTGGCATCCATGGATTGGGTATCATTCTCTCATAACCGGTACACCTCTCTGCTTCCATGCTCATCATATCCTTGGGCAAGTATCAACTTCATGACCACATATCTGCATCCCTGACCCAAACAGGCCCAACTTAAGGGCAGAAATGGAGTCATTTATCTTCGTGCATTAATTCCATCCTTAGGCCTATGACATCATAGCTAATCGAAGCTACCTGTCTGGATGAATGAGCGAATGGATCAATGAATGAATGATTAAATGGCCACCTGCAGATGCCTGGAATTAAATGTCACCAGCACATCTGCACATGTGTTCTATTACAAAAACAGTAAATTGAGGCACCTGGGTGGCTCAGCCCGTTGAACATCCAACTTCGGCTCAGGTCGTGATCTCACGGTTTGTGAGTTCGAGCTCCGCGTCAGGCTCACTGCCATCTGCGTGGAGCCTGCTGTGGATCCTCTGTCCCCCTCTTTCTCTGCTTCTTCCCTGCTCCCACTCCCCGTCTCAAAAACAAATAAAACATTAAAAAAACAGTAACTAGGGGCGCCTGGGTGGCGCAGTCGGTTAAGCGTCCGACTTCAGCCAGGTCATGATCTCGCGGTCCGTGAGTTCGAGCCCCGCGTCGGGCTCTGGGCTGATGGCTCAGAGCCTGGAGCCTGTTTCCAATTCTGTGTCTCCCTCTCTCTCTGCCCCTCCCCCGTTCATGCTCTGTCTCTCTCTGTCCCAAAAAATAAATAAACGTTGAAAAAAAAATTTCAAAAAAAAAAAAAAAAACAAAACAAAACAAAAAAAAAAAAACAGTAACTAGGCATCATCAGTAGAGACTAAAGATAAGCAAAAACCAAAGAAAATAGAAACAATGTGTTCCTACGTCCCAGAGATTGCCATTGTTAATGCCTTAGTATGTAGGTACGTATGTATGCGTGTGTGTGTGTGTGTGTGTGTGTGTGTATGTATGTGTCTGTCCGTCTGTCATCCACTTGTCCATTTATTTTTTACCAACGTGAAATCATCTGACGTATCCAGGCTTTGTCACCTGCATCTTCAGTTAGCGATCCCCACGTTCCCGTGTCCTAATAAGCAGTCTATATTCAAAACCCTTTTTTGCTCCTTCATGCCTCTTCCAAGCTGGCTCTGAAGAATGTGTGTCCTTCTAGGTCGGTCTGGCGGCTTCCTCCTGGTGTCATTGGGCTCGCTCCCCTCTCCCCTGTATCTCATAGGCAGGGCATTGGTTCTACAGGCGGAATGAGTTCAAGCTAACCTCTCATGACTGCAGCTGGCCAACGGGAGCATTTTCCTCTCCCTGGGATGCCTCTCGGGAGACCCGGGGTTTCTGCACGAGCCCCTGTTAGTGATGTGAACTGAGTCTGGACGCGGGTGAGTGTGATGGGTGTTATCTTCATCATGCGTGGCTGGGTTTCCCCCTGAGACGGCAAGATGGCATATGACAACTCCACAGAGGTCCAAGCCCCGCCCCCCCAACCATATTTCTGACCGTATGAACACCAAATAAGAATTTCTCCCGAATCAGTTCTTTCCTTGAGAAGTGGCTACAGACTGGTTTCCTCATTCTGCATCCTTCTCTCGAAGATCTTCTCTCCTCACCTGGATGAGTGGCTACTAGAAAATACAGTCTGGATTGCTTTCTGTCTGCTTCGTGGTGACTGTAAAACGATCGCATTTTAGCCACCTCTGCCCAATTATTTTCCCCCACATGTTTGAATGTGTCTGGGAGTGGGGACTGGCTAGTTAGCTTTTCCTGACATGTACACGTGTGATTCTACAGACAGAAAGAAGTGAGCATTTGAGCATCTGCGTATTTATAAATTCTAAGTATCCTTCCGTTAAAGACTTCCTGTCCTTGTTGCTTATCTATATTTCTAGATTCGCCTACACGTGAGCCTGAGTTTATGCCCATAAATACCTTGCCTTTTATTTATTTATTTTTTTCTTTTTCGTTTTTAAATGTTTACTTAGTTTGAGACAGAGAGAGAGTGCAGGGAGAGGCAGAGAAAGAGGGAGAGAATCCCAAGCAAGCTCCACTCTGCCAGCACAGAGCCCACTGTGGGGCTTGAGCTCATGAACCGTGAGATTGTGCCCTGAGCCAAAACCAAGAGTTGGACGCTTAACCGACTGAGCCACCCAGACGCCCCATCACCTCACCTTTTATAAAAGAAAAGGACACCTGGGTGGCTCAGTCGGTTGAGCGTCCGACTTCGGCTCGGGTCATGATCTCACAGTTCGTGAGTTCGAGCCCCATGTCGGGCTCTGTGCTGACAGCTCAGAGCCTGGAGCCTGCTTTGGATTCTGTGTCTCCCTCTCTCTCTGCTTCTAACCCACTTGCCTTCTGTCTCTGTCTCTCTCAAAAATAAATAAACATCAAAAAAAATTAAAAAAAAGAAAAGGACAGTGTGTCCACTTCTGCCAAGAAGCCGTTGTCTGAATCACTCTGCAAGCACGTCTCCAGAGAATGCTTTCAAAAGGGACCCCTAAGTGAACCTTCTAAAATGAAAGGCCATGAGGCAGGGGGGCTGCAGGCATGGACATAGGGACATCTGGGTCCCCCATTCTGCCATTGGCTTTGGGTAACTTCCAAGCTCTCTCCTTTTATTCTGTTAGTTATTTAAGAGCTCTTATCACACATCTACTGTGTACCAGACCCTGTCTGCAGGGGTTACACTGGGGAACAAAGCGGACACAGGGTCCCTGCCCTCGTGGGGCTCACGCTCTGGACGGGGACACTATTGAGCTGTTGACAACTTTACTAAGGGCCCGGGAAGGGTGGGGTAGGTTGTTAGGAGTGAAGGTCAAGGTGAGAGATGGGGATGGAATGGGGGAGTCTGGTGGGCAGAGGAAGTGTAGGTGTCAATGGCCATGAGTCAGGCATGGCACCTTCCATGACCCCTGCCAGCTCTCCACCCAGCCCCACATTGCACAGTGCCTGGGACAATCACCTTGTGTCTTTGCATCACGGACCTCAGGTTCGTCAGACACTGGGGAGCCAGCAGTAGATGGAAGGGTTGGCAGAGTCTGAGGCGGAGGGTATTGATTCCTGCAGCTTCCTCCCTGCAGGGACACCATGAGCAAGCTGCTGGCAGAGCACCTGTCAGGGAGCCTCCCCTCCCCCTGCCCTTCCAGACCCAGGGATGGCAGCCCCCAACTATGACTAGCCCTTGTGATTCTCCATCCTTGGACACAGGCCCTTTATCAATGTCTCCTGAACCGACCCAACCTGGGGCCTTACCTTCTAGGGTCAAGAGCACGTAGGGCTTGTGGACGCTTAACCTATGAGTGGGAGGCTCCCCTGACCATCTAGAGAGGGTAAATGGAATCATCCAATCTGTTTAACTTTTATAGCTTTTTATGTGGATATCATTTCACGCTTGTAGAAAAGTTGCTAGAATAGTACTGATACGGGGTGAACTGTATCCCGTCCCCCAAAAAGAGATATTGAAGTTCTAACCCCCAGGACCTTGAATGTGACTGTTTTGGAAATAGGGTTTTTACAGAGGTAATCAGGTTAAAATGAGGTCACTGGGGTGGGTTCCAATCCAGCATGACTGGCGTCCTCATGGAAAAAGGAAATCTAGAAACAGGACAGGCACGCACAGAGGGAAGACCGTGTGAAGACACAGGGAGACACAATGTGCAGGCTGCAATGATGCCACAAGCCAGCGAACATCTGGGGACACCGGGAGCTGGGAGAGGCAAAGAAGGAGCCTTCCCTCCAGGTTTCCGAGGGAGTGTGGCCCTGACGACTTCCGGATCTTGGACTCGTAGCCTCCAGCGCTGTGAGACGGTACATTTCTGTTGTTCCAAGCCACCCAGGTTTTAATGCTTTGTCACAGCAAAGTAGTCCTTAGGAAGCCAATACAAGTACAAAGGATTTTTGTTAACTTTTTATCAGATTCACCAGGTGTAAGCCTTTTCTCACATTTCTGGAATTTCTTACTAAATTTTTATATTCACGTATATGTATTTGTGTAGATAGATAGATACATGGTACATTAGATAGATGTACACTGTAATATCACTACATACGTTATAGATACACCAGATAGTAGATAGGTAGTAAATTAGGTGGATGTATGCTATATATATATATATATATATATATATATATATATATGATAGATACACGATATATATCCTATAACTATATACATATACTATATATATACATAGAACTATATATAGAACTCTTTCTCTCTCTCTATGTGTGTGTGTGTGTGTGTGTGTGTGTGTATACATATATATATATATATTTTTTTTTTTTTTCCTGGACCATTTGAAGTAAGTTGCAGTCCTGATGCACCTCTCTGGAGTGACCAATTGTCTTAGTTTGCCTTAGATTTTCCTAGCTCTGGCGCTATGATCCCACACCCTGGGAAGCCTCTCAGAGCCAGGAGTGAACTGGCACGGTTGGTCACCCAACTGTTAAATAGTTCAGTGAGTACATCCTGAGAACAAGAACAATCTCACACATACCAAACTCAATTCACGCATTGCCTTTAGATGTCACGTTTCTTGAGTTTCCCACAGACGCCTGTTTATTTCATCCCCAATAGTTTCCCATCATTTTTTTTTCTGACCTTAGTAATGGATTACAGGCCACTGACTAAACGGGAATCCATTCTGATAATCAATAGATAGATACGGAGTAGAGAAGGCACAGCTCCTTTCTACAGTGGGTGGCCAATTAATAAATGCAAAGACATAATGTAGTTAGAAAATCAGCATTTTGCAGCCGTCACGGATTAGCAGGCTCGGGCAGCTAGTGTCGACAAATGTGAAAAGCCAGGAAATAAAAGTGTGATGAGTATCGGGCTTTATAGTTCTGAAGTTGCCTGCAGGGAGATTTTGGACAGGGACCTGGGTCACAGTAGAAGTGATTGCTTCCCCTCAACTCCCCCAGTCTGGTCTTGCCCCATCGGACCTTCAGCTCCCTGGGTGGGTTGTCGTTTCGCTCACTACTGTGTCCCCAGCACTTCGCCACATGCCCGAGACATAGCAGGTGCTCAGTAAATGCTTGTAAAGCAGTGAAGGACCAGCGAGGTCTCTTTGGGCAGGGGCTGACAAAAGAGAAATGAATTTCGCTGGACCTACTCCGCCTTCTTACAGAGCGTGTGATTTCTTCTGTACCGGGTTCCAGAGCAGGAACGGTGGTGGGCATCCACTCTTTTAAATGTTAACAGCGTAATAAACATGAATCGCCGAAGAGTGCTTTTAAAATAAGGTTAATGGGGCTGCGTTTATTCCATTTTGTTGCATGGTTAACTAGATCCGAATAATTACCAGCCCCGCGTTTATGGATGCCCATTTTAAGGTTATTTTTATGTAGCTTTGTGCGGTGAAGGCTTTGTTTCTTCTCTTGGTTTTATAGGCCAATATGGAGTAGGACATTCAGTAAAGGCCAGCTGCAAAGGAGTGACCGTCTCCGGGGGACGACTCTCCAAAGCCCAGGTCCCCTGTGCAAGGCCACCCCACGGCAGGCTGCACCAGTCCTTCCAAATCCTGCATGAGCAGGGGTGCAGGAGAGAATTGTGGCCCCAGGTGTTTCGAGAGAGGCAGGGGACAGCTGACGTGCCCCTTGTCACTTCCCCGCCAACATTATTGTTACCCATTTGGAATTAGGGACCACACCAGCCCATCCCCCCTCCTTTTTCTCTGCGGTGTGCAGAGCTGAGTGCTTAATCGACATTTGCATAAGATGCCATAAATCATAGAGTCTTAAAGCTGCAAGAAAGCTCAGAGGTCAACGTGTTCTCCAAGCAATGAACAAGGAAACAGGAATCGCAAGGGCAGCAAAGAAGTCAGGGAAAGAGAGACGGGCCAAGCACAGTGCTACGCCCTTTACAGACCCTTCTTCATTTTAATACTCGCAATTAACCCCGCGGAGGCCAGAGTGTGATGCCCACTCGGCAGATGAGAAGACTGAGACAGAGGGTGATGGCTGGTCTGGGCCCCCAGCTGGGATTCTCAGCTGAGTGTGAGTTGCTTGACTTCAGGCTTCAGGCGCTGTCCACGGGGACCCCACAGGTACGGCGGATCCGGTCATCTGGAGGGCGTGACTGGGCCTCCGTTTCACTATCTGTGAAATGGGTGTCATGAGTGCAACCATCTCTACTGCGTGTGCCCAACAGGCTTCAGGCAATGAGAAAATGCGAGCCTGGACGTGAACGTGCTCTAGAAACGGAGTCAGAGTGCAATACTCAGCCTTCAACACCCCGACGGAGCCCAGAGTGCCCAGAAAGCCCTGACTCTGTGCCTGGGAGTGGTCCGGGGCAAAGAAAAGAGGCACGGATGTGAGAGTCAGACAGAACTAGGTTCACATCGTACCCTTTCTGCCTGGCCAGTGCGTGAACTTGAGCAGGGAACTCTATCGGCTTCTCCACGTTCCCTTCATAAATATTCCCAGAGTAATGGTCAAGGGCACAGATCCAGAATGTCTGGGTTCAAACGGGCTCTGCCACGGGTGATGTCTGCGTGACTCCACACGCGTGATTTATCATCATCATCGTGGAGGTGTGGAGCACACGTGATACTATGCATAAGTCTACACGCAAAGCCAGATGTTTTACAAAGGCATACCCTCGTGGGACCGCCAGCAGATCAGGGTATGGAACGCTTCCAACAGCCCAGAAGCACCCACCATGGCCCTCCCGGTCAATCCTGCCTTCTGCCCCAGAGGTAATCACTGCTCTGACCCCTACTGTCATCTGTTTCTGAACTTCTGTATAGATGGGGACACACAGTAGGCTCCCTTTCTGTGAGTCTCTTTACATGTATGTTTATTTTTAAATTATTATTTATTTATTTATTTATTTATTTTTGAAAGACAGAGAGAGAATGAGAGCAAGCCAGGGAGGACATAGACAGAGGGAGAGAGAAATCCGAAGCAGGCTCCGGGCTTTCAGTGCAGAACCCAGTGCAGGGCTTGAACTCGTGAACTGTGAGATCATGACCTGAACGGAAACTAAGAGTCAGATGCTTAACCAACTGAGCCACCGGGCACCCCTATCTATTTATTTTGAGAGAGAGAGAGAGAGAGAGAGAGAGAGCGCAAGCATGAGCAGGGGAGGGCAGAGAGAGAGGGAGAGAGAGAATCCCAAGCATGTTCTGCACTGTCAGCACAGAGCCCAATGCGGGGACCGAACACATGAACCATGAGATCACGACCTGAGCCGAGGTCAAGAGTTGGCCGCTTACCTGACTGAGCCACCCGGGCGCCCCTGTCTGGTTTCTTTCATTCAGTGTTGCATCTAGGAGGCGCGTCTATGCTGTTGGGAGCTGGTAGCCCGTCCCTTCTCACTGCCGTGTAATGGTGCGTCACGTGACTCCACTGCAGTGTGTTTATCCATTCTCCTGTTGATGGACTTATGGGATGTTGCTAATTTTTAGCTCGTATGCATAAAGATCTCATGAAAATTCTTCTGCGTGTCTTTAGTATCCCCCCAAATGCTCGTTTCTTTTGGGTGTGTACTCAATAGGAGAGCTGCTCGGTCAGTGTGTAGACACCTGCTTAGCTTTAGGGCATGTGAGTACAAGTGTTTTATCCCCTCTGTGCCTCAATCTTCTCATCTGTAAAATGGCGCCAGCGCCCTGAGCCCGTCGTGAGGATTAAATTGATCATCTATGCACAGTGCGAAGAAAACAGCAAGACGCAGAATGTGTTCAGCTAGATACCGTTAGGGGAAACTTAAAAATCTGCACGAACAACAAGATGTAACGTTTATGGATGCATAATCATGTAATAAACATTCAAAAACATCTATTGGCATAGTAAACTCCAAATTTAGGCTCCTGGGGGGAGGTTCGGGGACAAAACTGGAATCTGGGTGCATGCAGGGGACTCAGCTCTATCGGTAATGTCTTATTCCAGAAGGAGGCGACCAGGAGGAAGTACAGCATTAGGTTAAGATTATTAAAAGCCGGTGTTTGTTATATTTTCTGTGTTCTTGTCTCTGTGCTCAAAATACTTCTCATTAAGACAATAACATTAATACTATGCAATATTAATCTCCAAAATATGAATACTCTGTAATGATTTGCATACTGCCTAGAAGAGAGCATGCAAATAAATGTTAGCTATTATTATTCCTGTTATACCAAGAGCTCCTTGGATAGCTGATTTTATATGTGGTAGTGGGTGAATCTACCTGGAAAAGGGGATCCGGTGTAGACAGGGATCACACAGTCGTTGGCATATAGTAGGCCCTCAGTACATCCCAGCTCTTGAGATTTTCTTAAAACAATCAGAAGTCACCAAGCACGATGGTTGGAGCTAAACACGTCACCCCTTCTGGGTGTCCAACCTTAATCGCACCGAGAAACAAAGACACCCAGGAAATCTGTGCGTTGTGGGGACCATGGAACGCTCGCTCTGCTCCTAGCTTAGCCCGAGAACCCGGCCGGGTGAATTATTCTGTGTCTCCCAAGAACCAAGCAAGGTACCCAACAGCCAGGCTGATCTCGACCACGGGCTCCGCTTTTAACAAATGTGATGCTGGCACTATTTATTTTCCAAACGTGGTTGAATTTGTACTCCTTGTGGAGATGCAGCTGGGAAAAATAACGACCAGGAAATGCACACACGCACGCACACACACACACACACCCACGCACACACGTGTGCGCATGCACACAGAATAAGCCGCCAGCAACCAACCTTCCCAGGAAAAAGATGGAAAAGATGAAGATAAACAAAAGGAGCTTTTTTTTTAATATCACTTTAATTAAGAGGAAGAGATAGCCCACGGGCATGCACGTATGTGGATGTGCGTGCCTGTGTGCACCTGTGCGTATGAGTTGAAAGGAGAGAAATTGAGTGGAAAGAGAACATGTGCGCTTAGCTTGGGAGATGTGGGGACTTCCTCGGCCCCAACCCCGAATCCGGCCACCAAAAAGACGTTTCCTGATTTGCATTCCACCGGCTGGCCGGGCAGAACCGACATACTTTACTTTAATAATGTCTTAGGCACGCACAAGGGTTCCCCAGCCCCAGTGAAATGGGTCCCCCTGCCCTAGCGTGGTGCCCGGGATCAAATGCTATTTCTGGGCCGGTGTGAGTGGAGCTGCTAACTGCTTCACCTCAGCTTGGCTCACAGCGATATTAAAGCCCAGGCTTCCAGCAGATCAGCCTCATAAAAAGAGAGAATCAGGAGCCCCATTAGGACAGGAATGAGGAATTCTGGGGAGCAGGTGCAGGGAAGCTCCAGGCTTAGGTCAGCTTTGCCAGGTGAGTTTCACTGGTGAAATCTTGGAGACCCCGGGGGGCTTTCTTCGGAAGCAAAAGGCATTTGGAGCCTTTGGGTTTGAGATCCACCCGGCTGTGCCACTTGCAAACTATGCGCGGCTCCCTCTGAAACTCAGTTTGCTCACCTGCCAAATGGAGCAAGGCCATCTGCCATCCGTCCCGGGTCGGGGCAACAATTGCAATGAAGAACGTCTAGCACCGTGCGTGGCACGGCGCCAGTCACGCTGTCTCTCTGAAGGCAGTCAGTCTGGTAGGGAAGACAAAACCTCAAATGGGGACCGAATGGAAGGAGGCTTGGGGTTGCGGAGTGCTCAGGAAGAAAAAGCAGCCGGGCGCTGCTGAGGGACCAGCCTGAAATGCAGCTATAACCTGTGTACATGGCAAAGCCGGCTGGATTCTCCAACGTACCTGATTCTTCTCATCAGCAACGGTGACCAGTGGCACAAAGGAAACCTCTCTGTTAATCTCCTCATAAACACCTGCCGCCTTCCACGTGGTTTGCATGAGCTGTCTCATGTAATATTTTATCCTTATAATGATGCTATTTTCCTCTGTGCTGGACATCTGTTGGTTTTACCAGCCTGGCTTCCATTCCTCCTTCTATCTGCTAAAGATACATTGATTTTCTTCCAGAAAAAAAAAAAAAGTCACTGTGTGCTTCTGACATGTTCTGTATCCCCGTGTTCTCGGCTTGCTTGGAAAGGAAGGAATCTGGCTACGGTTTGGGTCTGACCAATCAGTGTATTCCATGCCTCTGGTGTCAGTGATTGACGGGGGTGAGAATGTGATATACACCAGAGATAAGGCTTAATTGTAGGACTTTAGATATAACTATTGAGAAAGGGATGTTCTTTTCAATGACGATTGCTGAGCTAAGAGGAGAGAGGCTTGGAGCCATTGGCGCTACTTTTGTTACCATGAGGTAAGGTCTTGCCTAACAATGAAACAAACACAAGAACTCAGAGTAGCGATAAGACAGTCCTGAGAGCACCCTCTGAGCACCTAGATCCAGCCATTCCTGCAGCTAGAGACTCCTTGAACGTTACAGTTCTGTGAGCTGCTACATGCCCTGTCTCTCAAGCTGCTTGTGTGGGATTTCTGTCGCTCAAATCTGAAAGGATCCTGAATCACCTCATTTTTATATTAATACTAAGTCCTTCAGAGAAGCAAGGAACATAAACTTGCCTGAGGCCACACAGTTTGGTCGATTTGCCTGCATCACCCCAGATTTTCCTGGATCCTGACACCATAACTCTTAACCCCTGGGCAATTCTGTTATTGACATTATCTTAAGAGAGATGTTGGATTCTATTTTATTCTTATGGTTTACAATGGGGGTAGCAATGACTAGCTCTTGTCGGTGAGACTTCCAGGACCCGCTAGTGCTTGAGCCCCTGATCACTAATGGTGGCTTTGTGGATGGTTCAGAGGGATGATGAACCACATCTTATGGTTCATTTGAATAATCCTCCACCACCTCTAGGGCCATTGAGACATAGATTTGTAATTTTTTTTTTTAATTTTTGTTTTTAATAGTGTTTTATTTTATTTCACTTCATTTTCTTTTTTTAGGGGAAAAATGACTTTATTTTCTCCGGGGCTGTGAGCAGACATCTCGTCTCAGAACTTCCGGAGTGGCTTCTTGGGGCCAGCAGCCTGTGTGACTTTGAGTACGTCGACGCGCTCAGTCTTACTCAAGGGCTGCCGCTAGCCCGCTGTGACCACGTCGCCAACCTGGACATCCCCGAAGCAGGGGGACACGTTCTTGTGGCTTCTCTTGAAGTGGTTGCACTTTTGGATGTAGTGAGGCCGTCTTGGTGGATGACAATGGCCCTCTGTGTCTGTATCGTTGTCACCACCCCAGATGAGAATCCACCCTTGCATGGAGACACGACCAGGAAAGGGGTATTTCTTGCCAACGTAAGCGCCCTCAGTGGCTTCCTTGGGCATCTGGAAGCCCAGACCCGTGTTTCTGTAGTATTTTGCAGCTTCTCCTTGCCAGTTTCTCCAGAAGGACCCTCTTCTTATTGTGAAAGGTGGTTGGCTGCCTTTGGTTGGCCCGCTCAGTGCGAATGTCCACCATCTTCCCGGCCACCTGAAAAAAGGGAGAATACTGTTTTATGTTAAACAGTTAATGGGGGGCACCTGCATGGCTCAGTTGGCTAAGTGTCTGACTTTGGCTCAGGTCATGATTTCACGGTTTGTAGGTTCGAGTCCCACATCGGGCTCTGTGCTGACAGCTCGAAGACTGGAGCCTGCTTCAGATTCTAAGTCTCTCTCTGTCTCTGCCCCTCCCCCACTCACACTCTGTCTCTGTCTCTCAAAAATGAATAAACATTAAAAAAACTAAAAAAAATGGAACAGTTAATAAGTCATGAGGACTTGTGGAAATAGTAACAAGGGTTCCTGTGTTCGCTTCCCCCAATGATAATATCCTACACAGCCATAATGAAAACGGCCAAAGCCAGAAAATCAACAATAGTACAATACTATTAACTCGAACATGACCTAATGTGGATTTCACCGGTTTTACATACACTTAGTTTTCTTTTGGTGTCCAGTTCTGTGAAATTCTGCCACACGTGTGGATTTGAGGGACCGTCACCATGAACAAGATAAGGCTGCTCCATCACCACAAAGAAACTCCTTCCCTCAACCCTAAATAGCCACACCCCACCGCAATCCTAATGCCCAGCAGCCACCAGTCTGATCTATCTGGCTATACCTGTGTCACTTTGAGAATTTTTATTTTTTTAATTTTTATTTATTTTTTATTTTTTTTCAATATATGAAATTTATTGTCAAATTGGTTTCCATACAGAGAATTTTTATATACAGCATTCTCTTCTTCATATTTGAATGTTCATGTCAAGATGAATCGTATAGCACACAAACTTTCAGGATTGGCTTTTTTTCTCGCTTGGCACAATGCTCCCAAGATCCATCCAAGGTAATGCATGTATCTATAGTCTGCTCCTTTTCGTTGTTGACTAGTATTCCTTTGTATGGGCATACCATCGTTTGCTGAACCATTCACCCAATGAAGGTCAAGTAGTTCCTGTTTGAGGTGATGAACAAAGATGCTTTGTATCCACATACAGGTGTTTATGTAAAGATAAGTTTTCACTTCTCTATAAAATAATTTTTTTTCTTTTTTAATGTTTATTTTTGAGAGAGAGAGAGAGAGAGAGAGAGAGCAAGCAGGGGAGGGACAGAGAGAGGCAGAGACACAGAATCCCAATCAGGCTCCAGGCTCTGAGCTGTCAGAACAGAGTTCATCTCAGGGCTCCAACTCACGACCTTCAAGATCATGATATGAGTCAAAGTCAGATGCGTAACTGACTGAGCCATCCTGGCATCCCTCACTTTTCTATAATAAATACCCAGAAGTGGGATTGCTGGGTCATATGTTATGTGTAAACTGTATAAGAAAGTGGCAAGCTGTTTTCTGGAACAGTTTTCCAGAATATTTCCCCCAGCAGCAGGTTGGGGTGAGGGGGCACACAACCCTCTTCCCATGCATCTTCTGATGAACGGCGTCACGTCAGGAGAATGTCACAGAAAACATGCAGTCTCCCTCTCCTGGGACCATGCTTAGGAGCCAGTATGAAATGACACCCAACACGTACATTCAAAAACAACTAATTTTTTTTTTCCTGATGATAAACACAATGTTTCATCATGGCAAAAAAAAAAAAAATCTGGAAAATTCAGCAAAAGATAAAGAAGAAACAAAAATTTCTCACAATGTCGCACCAGGCAAGAAAGCACCTTTGGGATTTCAGTGTTGGGCTTGTTCCTATGTTTTTCTTTTTCTTTTTTTTTTTTTATTTTTGGGACAGAGAGAGACAGAGCATGAACGGGGGAGGGGCAGAGAGAGAGGGAGACACAGAATCGGAAACAGGCTCCAGGCTCTGAGCCATCAGCCCAGAGCCTGACGCGGGGCTCGAACTCACGGACCGCGAGATCGTGACCTGGCTGAAGTCGGACGCTTAACCGACTGCGCCACCCAGGCGCCCCTGTTTTTCATTTTTTAAAATATTTATTTATTTATTTGGAGAGAGAGGGAGGGAGAGAGAGGGAGAGAGAGAGAGGAAGAATCCCAAGCAGGCTCTGCACCGCCAACACAGAACCTGACGCAGGGCTCGAACTCACGAACGGCGAGATCATGACCTGAGCCGAAGTCAAGAGTTGGACGCCTAACTGACTGAGCCACACAAGGCACCCCGAGGACTCGTTCTGGGTGTCTTCCATAAACGTGCTCGGATTTCATCCATCCCTGGCTGGTGGGGGGCCACCTGTTCTCTCTCCCTTAATAAGAAAGGAACACGAGACAAAACAACCACCCCCCCCCCCACAACCCCCCCCCCCCCCAAAAAAAAACACACCCTAGGCCTTGACTGCTTCTGTCTTATCGGCCTGCTCTTCATCGAGCCCGAGTTTGCTCTCGCGGCCCTCAAGAATAGACACATCTCTCGCCTATTCCTGTCACGCGCCTCAAGGCTGCTCAGCCTGGTCTTATCAGCGGAAGGCACCTGGTGCATTGTGGGAGAGCCGGCAGGGTGGGAGCCCTTTCCAGAGAGGTTCCCCCCGACCGGGCCCCGGGCCAGCCGCCCTGCTGACCTAGAGTTGATTTTTCCTCCTTTTTGCAAATGGCCTGCCTGATGCTCTTGCTCCAGACCGACAGCCCATGAGACCCCGTCCAGCCCTGGGCTGAGGGACAGTAGACCCCAGGGGAGAGAAGATCATGCCCTGCCCTCTCCGGCCAGGCAGGAAGGACGTCAAGTCCGGGAGCCCGTGACAATGGCATCTGCCTCTCAGGAGCACGGCATTCTGATGACTACACTTTTTATGGTAGATATGTTTTCCTAGAGTTGGGGAAACCGGTTCAAGGTCAACGGCGGCCACTCTCATCTCGCTAGGGTTTTTCCATTTTCCAAAGCTCAGGCCCCAGTCACTGGCACGTTTAGTCGTCGAAACGACCTCTGGCCATGACTCCAGTCTTCCAGAAGAGGAAGCGCAAAGTGCAGGCAGGCACAGAGAGGCACCAGCGCCGTCTGGAAGTTACACAGCCAGGAAGTGGCGGAGCCAGGGTTGTGACCCCGCGAGTCGGTCTCCGACTTCCTGCTATCATCAACGTGTCCGCGGCTCTCGGCCTCCCCATCTGCACAGAATGGACCTTCATCTAGTTTCTCTCTGTGGCCATCTTGCATTCAAACTTTTGATGACCCCGTTTCAGGATCAAATATTTGCTCAGTCCAGCCTCACAAGGGGGCCTTGACTCTTGGAGCTGAAAAACATGAACAGAGTCAAGTGAGCATTTGCCAAATTGCGAGAGATTGGCCCAGACCCAGTCCATCGCATGCTTGGGGGGGGGGGGTGTGGCTGGGGATGATGACACCTGGCAGAAAGTTTGGGCAACCGAACAGGAGCAAAAGGACAGGGTGGATGCCACAGCAATGCATTTACAATCAATTTATTGCTTCGGTGGTGGTGGTGGGGGAACATAATTAACATTAAAGATGCTAAAGATAATGGAAACTTATAAACCCAAGTCAGCAGAAAGTCTACTGCCTAGGAAGATCGCTCTTTACATTTGGCTGAAACTCTGCTAAATGCCTCTCTGCGCATATTTCTAGATGAAGAGTGCTGGGTTGTACACGTGCGTAACCCTCGTGTCCGGTCACGGCAAGTGGGATCCTTTCCCCGTGTCGGTATATGACCCTCTATACGTTCATGGTTTTGGAATATTCCAGGACTCAAACATACCACAGTTTGTTGAACTGGTGCCCCGATGCTGGATCTTTAAGTAGTTTCCAAACATTTGTTCTTGTGAGCTGCCCAGTGTGGAAAAGGGGATCTGGACAGAAGATATTACCCATATAGATATACCTACACATATAGATAGGGGTGTAGGTACGGATGTAGATGCCGATGCAGGTGGAGGTATGGGCAGAGGTATTGTTATTGATATGTGCAAATACTTTAGGTATCAGAGTCTATCTGACAATGAGAACTTGTTTTTGGGGGGTGAGGGGGTAAGTATCTTGATAGGTGATCAATTTTGAGGTGGAAGGTGAGCCCGGGTATGCTCTCTTCTTCCTGGGAGGCCACACGGACCAAGCAGCAGACACGTAGCGGGTTCTCAGTCACTATCACTTTCCCCTTCTCTCTTATTCCAGCCTCACTTAAGAGACAACAAAGAGGCAGCCTTCACTGAATAATTCATTCAGAAATCCAAACAAGGACTTCACACCTCCCATGTGCCAGATTCTATGCTAGGCATTTGGGACGCAGCCATTGAAAAGGCAAGGGACCTCACTTTCTGGGAGCTCCAGGCAAAGGAGAGGCGCCCAAATGAACGGCACAGGGGAGGGGGTCGGGGGGGTGGGGAGGGTGTAGAGGAGGCAGGAACAAGGTCAAGACTGACCGCTGCTGCTCGGATTAGCCTTGGGGAAGACAGGTGAGCAGAGTCAGTGAACGACTTCTGGCACAAGACACACCCAAACTGAGCTTGGAGGGGGGAGATGATGGGAATTCTGGGATGAAAGGGCCTAGAAAGGCAGTGCACAAAGTCAGAGCTGAAGCGGCTGGTGCGTGGTGGTTTCCTTGCAAATGGCGGGCGAATGGAGCCCCTTTGGCCCATGACATTCAGTAACGGGGGTGGGGTGGGGCTAAGGTGCTGATGGTGTCTTGGGAGGGTATGGGTCCTCTGGCGACAGCTCACATCAATTTTCGGGAGAACATGAAAATCCTATTGATCACAAGAACCCCTCCTGAGTTGTCAATGCTGGCAAGAGACTCACTATTAAAACCAAATGAACATCCACAACCATGAAGACACACAAAATAAAAGCAGCCACCCATCCCCAAATGCCCTGTAAGCTAAACAGAAAGGCGTCCAGGTGACAAAATTCTGCCCACAGGGCCCCAGTTCACCAGCTTGTCACACGATACCTCCCCAGCAGTACATGACCTTAAAAGACACCCTCCATTTACATGTTTCAGAAAAGATACCCCCTGCCAATATGGCCGGATTTATTTTCAAAGCAAGGTTTCCTTGTCTGTGTTCAACTCGATGGGTGGAGAAAATAATTAGAATTGATTTCTCTGTACCCACTCAGGAATAGAATAGGAGGTGACTTTCGTCTACTCTCCACAGGAGACAAGAAGAAAAAAAGAAAAAAAAAATTCCTTCCAATCCGTGTCTAATCCCACGGATAGTCTCCTCACTTTTGGGACTGTTTTAGTGGTGTCTTTTGATTACAACATTGGTTTGAAGAGACACTAATTGTACCCTGCTTACAACGCTTGTAATTATGCGTATTACATTTTGATTCATTTCCATATGTCAACACCACTACGAGATGGGGTGGGGTGGGTGGCGGAGGACGGCTTTTATAATCCGTTATTGTCTATGGAAAGAAAAAAAAAAAAAAAAACTCCGCACAGAACATGAGTGAAGTGTTCTTTGTTGAAATTGGAAATAAGATTATACATAAAAGTCGTCCTCTGACATCCAGAAAATGGACAGTTTAAAATAAATTGCCACCGCTGGTCAACAAGATTGCCAGCTCCCCTCTCTCCTTTTACACTAACAAGGGAAACACCTTTCAAGGCTTTAATCGCAATATGTTCGAGTGTTTTCAATAGCTTTCTTCTTAATAAAGGATGACCCCAGTAGTCCCCCCTTCGCTGAAGACTTTGTCCTACCCCTGATTTGTGGGCGCCTTGTGAAAAAAGACAGACAGAGACAGAGAGAGAGAGAGAGAGAGAGAGAGAGAGAGGAGGGAGACGGGGGACATATTGGGGTGGGGGAGGGGGGTAGCGACAATGTCTCCTAAGCTTGCAAAATCCCAAGCGACACGGCGGCAAAGAGAACAGGACCCTCCTGGCCCAAAGGGCGATGACTCGGAACCAAATACTAAATAAATAAAGCAAACAAAACAGCAGCTTCAACCCCCACCCCCCTTCACTGTGGGGACCTTGCTTCCTCTGCAGACGTTTCCGAAGCAGGTTATTGGCTGTGACCCTGGGGCTTGAAAGTTGCGGGTAGGCTCGGGATTGCAAATCTGGAAGGTCTGGGAGAGGAGGCCGGGAGCTTTGGAGCAGGGTTTGCAAAAGGCTGTGGGTGGAGGCAAAGGGGTGTATGGGTCTAGGGCACCCCTTCTCCCATCTCCCCACTTACACAGATGAGGACGTAGGGGACAGGAGGAGCCTGTTATATGTGCTGACTTGTGTCCCCCTTCTCGAAATTCGTCCGTCAAAGCCCTCGCCCCCGGTGCCTCAGAACGTGACTGTATTTGGAGGCAGGTGATTGAGTTAGAGTGAGCCCTAATTCAATCTGATTCGTGTCCTTAGGAGAAGAGGAAATTTGGACACAGAGAGAGACACTGGCAAGCAGGCATGCAGAGGAAAGGCCATGTGAGGACACAGACAGTCGCAGGCCCTCTGCAAGGCAAGGAGAGAGGCCCCAGGAGGAACCAATTCCGTGTCACCTTGATGTCGGACTTCCAGCTTCTAGAACCATGGGAGAATGCATTTCTGGTGTTTAAGCCCCCCAGGGCTGCACAGCCAGACCGGATGCAGGGACAGTGTCTCCCTGAGCTCAAGGCTGGGAGTTTGTGGTTAAAAGGGCAGAATAGACATACTCCAGGATGTCATAATAGGAAGCACCATTCACTGAGCCTTAGGCCAGCTCTGTGCAAGGACTTCCTGACTTCATCTCTCCCACTGCCGCTCTGTGCACTGGACAGCTCTCTTCTCTACTCGACGTGGAAAATCGTATGTGGCCGATGAGGATTTGAGCCCATGTCGACTTACACGGTCTCCTTGTGGCTTTGTATCTCCCAGTCTCGGGTGTGACAACCGTTCAGACCCATCACTTGGGAAAACGCCAAGGGCAAGAGGGAAGGCCCCCTCCCCTCTTCCAGACAGCTTCTTCACCTCCCTGTATCCGAGCCCCTGACGTCTTCCCTCCCAGGTCATCACAACGGGAATCAAACATCCGTGGCCAGGCTGGAGGTTGAGCTGCAGGCTCTGAACAGAGATTCATTTCTGCTTCGTCACATTCCCAAGAGTTTTTATGTCTCAAAGCCTGGCTACGCGTGTGCTCCTTGGGGGCCACGAGCACGGCATTTTGCAATTCCTCCTTTTCATGAGGCCCCTGGTGCTGTGACTACATGGGACAGATTTGCTCTCTCGGATCAGCTGGCCCTGCTGTGGGGCCAACTGTCTGAGTATTCACAATAACGGGGTACTGTCCCCGATAGAGCGTTGTGCTTTGAAGTAAAGGAAGAGACACCCCCAGAGGTGGCCTACAGGTTATCAGAAGAAGCCCCAGCCTGGCCAGGCACCGGCCTGAGAATTCATCCTCTGCCTCCTGGCACCTCTCCTGTGAGCCCCAGCCTGTGCTTAGCAACGTCAAGGAATAGAAGCAGTTAACCGTTGCTGTTGGGGGGGCCTATTCTAAGACCCTAGGCTCACTGGAGCCTGTCACTCTCCCTACCGGCCAGCACGGAGGAGCGAGCACCCCTGTTCTTCAGAGGACGACACCGAGGTTCAGAGAGGCATAGCAACGTGCTGAAATTCCCCCAGGGAGCACGGTAGAGCCGAGCCAGGATTTGAACACAGGGCTGTCTGACTCCAGAGCCCGTGTGCCAAACTGCTGGACCACACCGTCTGCTTGGGCAGCGGCCCTCTGCTCCTCTGTTGGCCCTGACGTGCCCGCCAGCTGCTCACTGCCTTCGAGGTCATTTCTCAAGGGTCTGTGCCCTCTCCTGGTGTCCGTGCTCTGGGAGACCCTGGCTCCTGCTCTTACCCTATCTGCCTCCAGGGTCATCACGCGAATAAGATTCTCCTGGGCTCCAGGGTCCTTTTGGACCCGCCTCTGCAGTTTCTTGTTGCCTCTGCGTTGTCCCCGTGGTTTTTCAACTTGTGTCCCTTCATACTTTGTTTTGTGTATAGTTTTATGCTGATGTTCATTGATTGGATTCTGCCATAGTTTCTGCCATCCCAGAAGGGCCCGCCGCAGGGCTGAGAGCCCCGCAGTGTGGGGCCCCGTCCCGTTCACCCCTGAGTGTCCCTGCCTTACACAGGGCCTGGCCCATGCCGTGTTTAAGAAATGGTCGCCAAGCTAAGGTGTTATTGTCCATGCTTTCCTACCGTAGGTGTTTCTTAGGCACCACTATGTGCCAGACACTGGGTTAGATGCTGTGGATATAATAGTGACCAAAAGAGAAATCTTGACCTTCGTGGGACTTATGTTCTATTAGAAGCATGGTGATCAGAAAGAAGGAGGAGGGGGAAGGGAGGGGAAAGAGAATATAGGGGGAGGGGGAGTGGGGGGGAGTAAGGGGAGGAGAGGGAGGGGGAGGAGAGGGAAGGAAGGGAGACAAAGGAGAGGGAGATGGGGAGGAGGGACAAGGAGGAGGGAGAGGGAAGATGGAGGAGGGAAGGGGAGGAGAGAGGGGAAGACACAGGAGGAGGGGCAGGAAGAAGAGAGAGGGAGGAGGGAGAGGGAGGAGGGAGAGGAGGAGGGAAAGGGAGGAGGGAGAGGGAGAAGAGGAGGGAAGGGAGGGAAGGAGGGGGAGGAGAGAAGGGGAGGGGAAGAGGACTTATGCATGGAAATGTCTCAGAATACCAAAAATGCCAAAATATCAATGGAAGTTTCCTTTTTGTTGAGTTATTCCCTTTTTTCCATTACACTGTCTTGATTTTCTCCTTTTCAACACTAAGCCCATACAACTTGTTTAATGATTTTCGAAAAATGAGGGGCTTTTTGGACCTGAAAAGGTGAGAGACCATGGACTGTCTGGTCCACCCTGTGCATTTTCTGATGGGGAAATCGAGGCACAGAACGGTGACTTATCCAAGGTCACAGTGCAAGCAGGAAAGACTGAGACTGGGCAGACCTCTTTTCCCACACACAGATCCTTGGGGGAGGAAGACCCCGCTGAAATGTCGTGGGGCCATGCAATACCCGGGCAGTGGCCCTTGGGAACCTGTGCCACGGCCCTTAGCTCACCTCTAACGGCAGCCTGGCTGTGGTGGACAGTTCCAGGCCACTTAGACTCAGGCCACAGTGTCCACGTCAAGCACAAGCAATGAGGCTTTTTGCTTTCTGTTGGGACAATAGTCCTGACAGTGGGGCAGCCATCACCCCGAGGTCAGCCCTCAGCACTGCAGTGACAGAGCTGGGACTCTGAGATTCTGAGTGGTCCCGGGGCAATTGAGCCCCCCTTCGTAGCAGTGACCATGACAACCTCCCTTAAACTGGCTCTCCCTTATCCCCATCTTGATGAACAGACGTTAAATAAGTAGATATCCTTCAATAAGCAAGATGCGTGGTATGCCAGACGGTGCTACCAGCACCAGAGTTTGGGGACTAGAAAGGGACAGAAGAGGGAGGAGGCAGGGAGCCCCAGCGCTGTCTTCAGGAAGCCCAAGGGAAGTGAATGCAAACACCCCTGAAGAGGGAGGGTGCCTGCACGTGAAGGAAAGAACACTGTGGCCAGTGGCTGGAGGGGAATGAATAAGGGAAAGCTGACGGAGGAGCCCAGGGAGTCTTGGAGAGGGGAGCTAACTACTGCAGGTTCATGCAGCAGGGCTGGCTTTGGACCCTAGTTTTTCTGAGTCTCTCTTCTACATCACACCACGCATGGTCCTCAAAAATATTGAGTGGAAAAGGAAAGGAAGGAGGGACGGAGGAAGGCAAGGAGGCGAAATGGATGAATGGATGGATGTAAGGACGGATGATGAATGGATGGCGAGGTGGGTGGAAGGATGGCAAGAAATAAAGAAGAAAGATGGTGGATGGATGGATGGATATGAATGGGTAGCAGGAAGAGAAGAAGAAAGAGAAGAAGAAAAGAAGGAAGTGAGGAAGGAAGGAAGGAGATGGATGGATGGATGGATGGATAGGTATGAATGGATATCAAGAAGAAAAGAAGAAAAGGAAGAAGGAAAGAAGGAAAGAAGGAAGGAAGGAGATGGATGGATGGGTGGATGAATGGATGGATGGATGGATAGCAGGAAGAAGAGAAGAAAGGAAGCAAGGGAGGGAAGGAGGAAAGAAGGATTTTTTAATGTATTTAACCCCCATGCTTCCTGTGCTCAATCCCGCCCACTGGTGTGTCAGGGGCTGTGCCTACACCCCCCTCAGGCTCTCTGTACTCTCCCCTATGACCCCCTGGGCATTCCGCAGCCTGAGCCCTCACCCCAGAAAGGTAATTCTACCCTCTAATTACAGCTCTTGTAAAAGTAAGAGAGGGGCTCATTCTTCAGAAATAAATCAATACAAGTTAAAAGGCCATCCTGTTTGTTTCTGTAACAATGCTCTTTAGAAAATTGGGTGCTGTTCCATTTGCTGACGGGTACCCCATCCGTCATCGGCAGCCAGAGTCACATCACATTATGTTGCCAAACATAATATAGCATTATCAGGACGCTGCATCACATTGGAGATTGGCAGGGAAATGAATTTTAGCGGAGAGATCTCACTTGAGAAAATATGTAAAGCCAAAAAAGAGGAAAAGCTTAGAGGGAGGTTTTCATAAGCAGAAATGGGATTTACAAAGCTCAATAGTGCTGGAATCCCCAAACCAGGAAAAAAATCACAGCACTACCAAGAGACAACCACAAAAACAAGTAAATACGTTACTTATTAGAATAGGGACCACAAAACTGTCAGAAGTGTTTCCTCCATGGAGACGCGCAACAACCGCTCAAGACAGGTTTTATTATTCCTATTTTACGGTAAGGATACTGAGGCCCAGAGAAGTTAAGTGAGTTCCCTGAAGTCACACAGCCATTAAGCAGCAGAGCCAGGATTCAAAAATCTGACCTGCTGATGCTGGAACCAGAAAAACCCAAGGTACGTGGATGAACTAAAGCCAGTTTCCTATTAAGATATACATGACACACGCGATTGTCTAAAAGGCTGGGAAGCTTAGCTGAAGCATCAGACTACACAGATATCATATTCTTTTTTGTTTTAATTTCTTAAATGTTCGTTTATTTTTGAGAGAGATGGGGCCGGAGGGGCAGAGAGGAGGAGACACAGAACCTGAAGCAGGCTCCAGGCTCCGAGCTGTCAGCACAGAGCCTGATGTGGGGCTTGAACTCACGAGTTGTGAGATCATGACCCGAGCCGAAGTCAGTCACTCATCCAACTGAGCCACCCAGGTGCCCCCAGATATCACATCCCTGCCAAGGAGGGATGGCTAATCTGGATGGGCCTTTCAGCCCTATGATCCTCTGGGTCTATAAATAAGTGGCACTCGGGCTGTGTTGGTTCAAGGGAAGGTGACTGTCCTCTTTATGGGAAGGCTAAGCCTGTGTCTGTAGCTGGTACATCTTAGCTGTGCTACGTAGGAGTTTGATTTTTCACCAAGGACAGGGTTCAAGGTTAGCAAGCCACTCTCCCACTTGTGGCCCCAACAGGGACCTCAACTCTGCTTAGGGTGGAGTTTACAGGTGGATGAAGGCAGCTGTCAATCAGAGGGCTCCAGGCTGCCTTGCCCAGACCCCTTCTCTGTCATGTCTGAGTGGTTTCTTTTTCTGAGTCCCATGACACTTTTTCCCCTGGCTGATCCAAGCTGGTGAGATGGGCATGGGGACATCAGTCCTTCCAATGTGACTTGAGGACCTAAACTGCCTGAGGGTATCAGCTTCAGTCCCTGCACTGGAGATGGACAGGGGAGAATGCATATAAAGAGACAAGTGTAATAGGCTTTCAATTGTTTGTAAACACGCTCTGATATCTCAAGTGCTGAATATAGTACCAGACTCCTCGGGTGGGGGCGGGGTTTCAATAACTGGGAGCTCAGATTGTTACTTCTGTGGGGACTGTTCAGCCATAGAAGCACAAAGAAGGAGAGAGTATTAACTGAGCTAGGGAGGAAGCAGTGAGGTTCAAGTTGGGCTTTGAGGCATGGATAGGAGTTTGGTGGCAGGCAAACCTACTAGAGATAAAGACATTCCAGGAAAAGAGGCTAATGGGAAGAAAAATAGGAAGGAACGGCATGTTTGAGGAATGATATAATTTAGGAAGGGGTATCCCTGGTCTGTCAAGTGGAGGGGGCATTGGAATGACAGATATATGATAAGACCCAGTTCATTCAGTACCGTGCCAGTCTACCTGTGGGTGCACTATACATAGAGTCCAGATGCCATGTGACAACTTTGTATTTCCCAAACCCGAAGCTAATTAGCCAACAGGCATCAGTGTGTAGAACTTCAGCGATTTTTTTCCCTCGCTTTTGAAGCCCCCTTTCCTTCAACAGATAGGAGAGGGTCTCTATACTTCAATGGACATCAAAATCGCCTGGGACACTTGTGGAAATGCAGATTCCTGGGCCCCACCCCCAAGAGATTCTGATCCTGGTGGTCCCCCGATCACACCTGGAGATACACTGCTCCCTGCGGACCCCGAGCGAGGGCCCCGTAGAGACAGAATTCTTTATGTGGCCGCAGCCGCACCAGGGATTTGAAGCCACTAACAGACATCCCCCAAAGGAGGCACCGTCGTTTCAAGTCGGGAAGAAGGGAGGCGGTGTGGGGGCTCCAGATTTCACAGCAAGTACTTTGCGAAATCACAATGGCATACTCTGCTGTGGAACCACAGCAGCACCTTATTAAAAAAAGATCAGTGGGGCCCTTGGAATTGATCACAAACTATTTCTGTCAATGTCACACACAACTGTGTTTGGGGAAGTTCACAGACACATCTGCTAAATTGAAAGGCTTTGGGGTTTGAAAATAAACAAATTATAAATAAATGAATACGTAATAAAATGAAAAGGCGGGGGGGGGGGAGGAAACCCACACTTTGAGTCCGGAAGACAAATCGAAGAGAAAGGAAAATGATGTATTACTACTGTGGTGCATGGCTGATACTACATTCTGAGTGTTGGGGGGTTGGGGGGGGGCGGTGATGAAGGAAGAAAGGCGACAAGGAAGGAAGGAAGGATCACGTATTTCTACAACAGTCTGGAGGCAGCTGTGTCTAGAACAGGAGCTTGGAAAGGACTCTATCTCCAGTTCCTAGTGTTGGTTTTAGGAGTGGCATATTCTGGTTGTTAGAATGCGTTGTCAGCTGGGGCAGCCTATGGTACACTCCTGAGCAGCTGTTTGCAGTTGGGGAAGAGAGACGTGGCATAAAATAAGGAAACGGACTCAAATAAGAGAATTCTCTCTGGCGGAGCTGAAAGGGCCTTTGGAGGGCATCCATTCACTGTCCAGATGGGGGAGGTAAGACCTGGGCGGGGGGGGGGGGGGGGAAATTCTCACCGAAGGTCACCCTGTCCTAGCGGCAGGACCAGGGTAAGAAGCCAGGTCTCCGGACGCCTAGTCTAGTATTTCTCCCTCTGCCTCATGCCGTGGAGGTCTAAAACAGCCACACGCTTCAGATCAAGTGTGGGGGACCACGTGGGGCACTGGGGAGTCAAGAGCAGCCATAGCTGCCTGAACTAGCGTTGGGTCTCAAGTAGGACTCACATGTAAACTGATCTTACCTGTATGTTTTGGCACCAGAAACACACACAGTGACGTGCTGTACAGTTGTCATGACAGCTTTAAGTGGCCACAGTTATTCAGCAGGTGTTCCTGGATGCTCAAGGCCCCAGGAGCCACAGTGATGGGGAAGACCAGGTGCGCACCTGCTCTTGAGTCTTCTATCTCCTCCACTCTCTTCCCTGGAGGGAAGGTATCTTCTTTCCGCTCCTTCCAGAGCCTCCTTCTATATCGAGTCTGCCTCACCTCCAACCTGTGGGCATCTCAGGGATGGAATTTCATTGCGCCTAGGGCTTCCAACACAGAACACTGTGTTTGGCCCGTGGTCGGCGCTCAGTCCAGGTTTATGGTGTCAATAGCACGCAGTGTGCTACTCGTGGTAAGTCTGATGGCAGGCTACCTTGAGACCTCAAGGAGTTTCCTTGAATTGTCCTGTCAACAGTGCTGGTCTCAATCCTGATGGACCATCCACAACAGGGGCCCAAGCGGTGGAGCCAAGGGCTACGGAGCTCCCACTGTTGCCCAGAATCATCTGATGTTGTGTCCCAGCCTCTACCAAAATGCAACCCATGGAATGTGGCTCAGGGGACAAGGTGGACTCAGCTCAAGAGACAAGAGCCTCTTTATTCCTTTCTAGAGAGGGCCAAAGAGGGAACGGGAGCTTTGGGGAAGACAGGTAGGGGGTAGGTTCCTTCCCTCCAAAGATGACTGCCTCCAAAGACGTTGATCTTTGCAGATGGGGAAACTGAGACTCAGAGCTGTTGTATAACTTGCCCAGTGTCACATCATGAGGGAGTGATGGAGCCATGAGTCAACTGCATATCTGTCTGATTCCAGACCTGAACTCTGTCGGCTAAGCTGTGCTGTGGGACTCAGGAATTGGCAGATGGTGTCTGGCACTGTGGAGGAGGATATGGAACCCCTTTAGCCACTCTCCCCACCACTGGTTCCAAATCCCCACAGCAATGTTTCCAAGGCTGTGTGGCCTCCTGGATATTTCCAACACCCTGGCCTCTGGAATCCTGGACCTTCTCAGTTCCAGGACTTTTTCTTTCCCTACAGATAGAGACTCATACCTTCCCCCAACCTTCCAAGGCCAACAAGGCTGGCTCTGAACTGCCCCCGGCCCAACCCAGCTCTGTCTCACAGAATAGCCCTTCTTGTGCCCCATGGGTGAGTCACGGCCTCTTGGGAGTTCCGGGAGAAAGTTGTATTCCCTGTCCACACTTGCCCTTGGCCTCAGGTGTTCCCACCACTTGGGAGGCTCTTTCCTTCCTTTTACATCTACTGAGCTCCTACACATCTCTCCTGATCCTTCTTCAAATGCCACTTCTCTGACTCCATGTAAGTTAGATCCCGTTTTCTACCCTTTCACTGTATCACATTCCTCTCCTCCATATAATTTGGCTCCATTAGAATGTGATACTTGTGTAATTATCTGATATATCTGTCTCCTTCACTATAGTGTAAGCACATTGAGAACAGAGACCAGGTATGTATTTGTATTATAGTGACCTACCCACAACAGGAACTCAATAAGTATTTTTTGGATAGTTGGGTAGGGGGTGGACAAATGGATGGATGGATGGATGGATGGATGGATGGATGGATAGATGGAGGTATGGATGGATGTATGGATGGATGAATGGAGGGATGGATGAGTGGATAGATGGAGGTATGGATGGATGGATGGATAGATGGATGGATGGATGAGGGGGTGGATGGATGAGTGCATTGTAGGGTAGATGGTCAAGTGAATGGATGATGGATGGACAGATAAGTGATACTAACTCCTTGGAATTCCTCAAAGCAAAGCACACTGGACATTATTCTGATATTTTATCCTCCTTTAAATTGTGTCAAATGGATTTACATATAAAGCATGGGTGTTACATTGGCCCAACTAGAGCTGTTTACAGAGTCCAGAATTTTACATGTATGTACCCAACACTCAGAGGAGGCAGATAGACTTCCAGTGTAGCAGTTTAGATGGGAAGTTCTTCCATTAGTCCCACTAGGCTCATCAGCTCCCTCCTTCCCCATCCTCTGCAGAGTATTGAATTACTCTACAGGTCTTGACTCCTCTGTAGTGTGTCATATGTTCACACCTTCTCCAGGATTTTCTAAAGCGAAGGTTATTCCTTTAACCTTTGACTCTAGACTTGACCATGTGATTGGCTTTGGCTCATGGGATGTTAGTATATGTGACATCTGTCTATTGCCAGAAGAAGTTGCTGGTCCAAGGACGGTGGGAGACACATAGAGCAGACCTGGAGCTGAGCCCCATCAGGGTCAGCCTAGAGGACCCCAGGCAACGCTTAGATGAACAGGGGAGAAATCAACGCTTATTTGCCACTGAGACATCTGTGGTTGTTTGTTACATAGCATTATCATGGCCATAGCTGACTGATACACCAACTGTGAGATCTTTGGCAAATTATTTAAGCTTGTTACATCTTGGTTTCCTCATTAGTAAAAAGGGAATAATATTCTGTCTCCTATAATCAATTTTCCAGAGTGCCTGTGAGAATTATATACAGTAACACACGAAAGAATTTAGAACAGTGTTTAGCATGAAATAAGTGTCCAATAACTTTGGGCAAGTTGATATCATCATCCCCATCATCATCATCTTATTATTTGATGCCATAAAACTGAAAGAGGAATTTAGGACGGATTCCAATCATGACCAGTCGAAAACACCAGTCGAATACTTCTCCTTATTTTTGCAAATCATAACTACATTCACTCAGCTTTTTCCTTGTGCCAGCACTGAGTTAGGAACTCTACAAGCTTTCTTGCTGAATCTGCAGAAAAGGTGTATGAATCAGACCTCCTGTTAACCCCATTTACAGATAGAGGCCGAGGTTCACAGAGCTAATTCACCTAGCTGCGAGGTGATGGAGTTGAGATTAAACCTGAGGCAAACTGCAGACTCCACATCCGTTAGCTCTGTGCTCCACGGCTAAAGAATTCCACACACCTTATAGATGAGGAAACTAAGGCTCAGAGAGGGGAGGTGTCTTGCCTGAGATCACACAGCTGGTAAATGGCGGAGCCTGCTTCATTACGACGTTGTCAGCTCTGTGAGACCAGAGGCCATCTTAGGGGGTGACCCAGGGACAGAGGGAGGGTGTCTCTACCCCATCTTCATTTCTGAGTGCCCAAGGATATATTCTTGAGGTGGCATACGGGAAAAGAAACTTCCCTGACATCAGACAGGAGATGCCGTGCTAAGCAGTGTGGGCCGAGGCTAACAGGGCATTCATTCCTGGGCCAACTGCTGGAAAATGTGCAAATGCAGAAATATTTCCCCTGCAGAGCTGGGTGGTGTGCAGATGGGAGCCGTCCAGCTGTGGAGCCCCGCAGAGCGTGTTAGCTATGACTCACCCCCTCCACAGAGCTGGCCTGGTCATTGAGGGTGGGGATCAGGAGCGCACGAGTTGGAACCTGATGGTCATGCCTCCCAAAGACACCCTTTCCTTGACCTCATCTTCTGTCCAGATGTGTTTTCAGAAACACAGTAGATGGGGCAGGGTCCTGGAAGGAAAAATACGGAAGAACCAAGAGGGAAGAGCATTGTTAGGCGCCTCCTGCATGCCAGGCCCCGGCTGAGAAATTCTCATATGTTATAAGCTCTTTTTCTTCGAAGGTGGATCCCAGAAGCATGGTCATCCCCACGGAGCTTGTTAGAAATGCAGAATTTCAGGTTGTGTCCTACACCTGCTGAGTCGGAGACTTCATTTTAACAATACTCCGGGCGATGGGTGTGCTCGTCAGCCCAGTTAGAAATCCTCACTGCCTCCCTTCTGACGCAAGCACCATCAACCCCCCATCTCATAGAAGGAAACCTAGTCTCAGAATCACGAGACTTGCCAAAGTCCTCCCAGGGAGGAAGAGGCAATACAGCTATCTGTGCTGGACCTTTTCTGCCCCCAGAACCTATGTTCTTATAAGCAAACTGGCTGAATTCTGCGGTTTCAGGACCATAATAAAGAGGGGCAGTATAGCGGAAATAGCTCTGACAGTATCCACAGCTCAGGTCTTAGCTCTGCCACTGCCTTGCTAAGATGTCGCTTTGGGACTCAGTTTCCCCATCCATGAAATGGGAGCAGAGAGGCATCCCTTTGGGCTGGAAAATTCTGATTCTGGGATCCAGGGATGGCACCAGGAACCTCTCCCATCTCGACCTGATATTGAACCACAGTCCCTCACCCAACCTCCCTGGGGCCACCCCCGCACCCCACAGCCATCCCAGGCACTCGCTGTCCCCAGTGAAACTGAACTGCCCAGCCGCCTCAAACACCACACAAAATCGCAGGCAACAGGGCAGAAAACCCAATTATTCTCAGCTGTTACACTGCTTAATTTAATATTTCCAACGAGTTCCTTGCGCCGCTCCTCAAGAATGAAATGCATATTTGGGCTCTGTCACAAAACATTACATTTTGTCAAGGCAATCCATTTCGCTGTGGTAATTTGTAAGTGCGTGCCGGCCCCTGCGCGGTCTGGGGGCATTTACAGTGGCTTCTGGGAACAGAGGCCAGAAAGGAGGGATCTGTGCAGGGTCAGGGGGAGACGGGAGGCTGGCAGGACCTGGGGTGGCATCTGTCTTTCCGAAGCTCCAGAGAGAGTTTGGGGAGAACCAACAGACATGGGACCTCCCTTAGCAAGGAGATTATGGAAGCAGGACCCAGGGAGGCATTGCTGGCAGAGGAGGATTCTGGTTTTCAACTTTTTGAGAAGGTTACGCAATCTTTATTTCTGATCACTGAAGAAAAAGTTGAACATGAAGATAATGGTAATAATATTGAATAATAAAATCATCGGCAAACTCTCATCTAAAGAGGAAGGCGAGTGTTGTTAAAATTGTGTCATGCACCCTTTAAAAAATTGTTTTAATGTTTATTTATTTTTCAGGGAGACAGAGACAGAGACAAAGCGTGAGCAGGGGAGGGGCAGAGAGAGAGGGAGACACAGAATCTGAAGCAGGCTCCAGGATCTGAGCTGTCAGCACAGAGCCCGATGTGGGGTTCGAATCCTCGAACGAGAGATTATCACCCAAGCCAAAGTTGGATGCTTAACCGGCTGAGCCACCCAGGTGCCCCTGTCATATACCCCTTTAAAGTGGTTTATAAACACCACACACACACACACACACACACACACACACACAAACACACACACACAATGGAATCCAATTCTACATGCTTTTCTTTTCTTTTAAAGACAGAAAGGGGGCGGGGGAGAGAGAGAGAGTATGTGAATGGGGGAGAGAGGCAGAGGGAGAGAGAGAGAATCTTAAGCAGCTCCGCACAGAGTGCAACACAGGGCTTGATCCCGTGACCCTTGGGATCATGACCTGAGCTGAAGTCAAGAGTTGGATGCTCAACCGACTGAGCCAACCAGGCTCCCCTCCACATGCTATTCTTAATTTTATCCAGCAATAACTCACAAGACACTGCAAGAAACTTACAGAGAGTTCCTGTGTACCCCTCCTCCAGCGGTGACCTCTCCCCACAATGATGACACTCACATAACCACAGTACGTTGCCACAACCAGGAAACTGACATTCTGCATACTACATTATCTGCCTTTTCTGCTTCACACTTTCCCATTATGAGCACATGCACTGGTTTCAGACCTTGGTGGTTAAACCCCGGTTTTGCCTCCTTCCACCAGTGGGATCTTGGTCAAAGACACTTTGGTTTGGGACGGATCAGTAAGTGGAGACCTATCTCCTGGCATGCTTGTAAAAATTAAATGATAGAACACACAATGTGTGCCCCATATGAGATGCCTAGGAGATAGCGTCTGTCCCTGTATAATTTTAGGTTTGTATTGTCCCTTCATATCCCAGACATCAGAAAGGTACCTGAGCCATGCTGGGTGCTAGGGGTCGGGAGAGCCTGACACGAGCAAGATCCCTGTTTTTCTAGCTCCCAATAGTCATGGTAGCTGGTTTTTTGAAATCTACTCAATATATTTGAATTTCATACATAAAGTTTGGCTTTAAGAAAAGGATTCAAAGTTTTTAAAAGGAGGAACTCCAAAGGTTTTCCTGATCTCACATGGCTGCATGGGATTGTATCGCATGGAAGCCCCATTCTTTCCTAAGTCAATCCCCTTTTGCTGGACATTTAGGTTGTTTCTACTTTTTTTTTTACTAATAGAAACAACTCTGCAATGAACGTATTTTGTGCACTTTTCATAGGTACTTGCATCCTTGTGTCAATATTCTCTTAAAATAAATTCATAGCAGTGGCATTTTAAGGAAATCAGGGAGAATTGATTAAGGAAAAAGGTGTTTTTCTTCTACGAAGCCTAGCACTGGGGACTCCTTCTTGTAGACTCTTAGACAGGTATCATCACAGAGAAGTCAATGTATACACTTGGCACTTAGCTTCTCACACTGAATCCTCCCATAGTTGGGTACAGTGGGAATTTCTCTTCCCATTATGTTGATGAGAAAACTGAGGTTCCCGGAGATCGAGTGCTTCTCTTAGGCCATATGGTGAATAAGTATCCTGAGCAGGGATTCAACCTGCTTGCAAGCCAGGTTCAACCCAGACTGTCTCAGACTACCTCACCCTACCCCCGCCCCCCTATGATATATACACAGACTCAATTCAGGAGCCAGTTTCCAGGCTGGACTTAAGCGATCACATACAATCTCTTGGTGCCTCAATTTCCTCAAGTGTAAAATGGGAAATATACATGAGAGATGATGTATTTTAAGGATACTGGAATTTACATGAAATCCAAATTTTTCTTTACCATGAAACTTCTCAGGGCCTTTATTATAATGCCTATTACAAATGTTTAAGACTGGGATTGGCTAGGCCTCTAGATATTTATTACCTTTTATTAGAAAGCATCTCATCAGGGGGTGGTGCCTGGGTGGCTCAGTCGGTTGAGCATCTGACTTCAGCTCAGGTCATGATCTCCCAGTTCATGAGTTCGAGTCCTGCACTGGGCTCACTGCTGTCAGTGCAGAGCCCCTTAGGATCCTCTGTTCCCCTCTCTCGCTGCCCCCCCCACCCCCATTCATGCTCTCACTCTCAAAAATTAAAAAAAAAATACAGAAGAAACATTTAAAAAAAGAAGGAATCTCGTGAGGCTGTTACTTTATGGGATGAATTTAAGGGACGCTTCATCTAGCCAGCTAGGTACGCATCCCTCTACCTAACCATCCCCAACGTATATTGAGCTCTTAGTATACACCGAACAGTGTGCTCAACACCTTATAAATGTAGCATATTGATTTATATTTGAGATCCTCTCTGAACGAGTGAGTGGCTGTGCTCTTGAGCAAATACTAAGAGGTGAAGCAGTGAAGTGTGGGTATCATTCAGGGTCCTAAGGACAAACAGAAGGCACAGTGGTGGTGGGGAGAGCAGAGGAGAAGTGGGAACCCTTTCCATCCCTCCACCCAAGGGGGCGAGGCCAGGAGCTATTGGAAGGAGTGGGGAGAGGAAGTGTCAGAGCTGCGTGGCAGGGGTTAAGACTTTTGCTGGAGGGACACAGCCAGCCTGCAGTCTGGCATGGAGGGAGCCAGGGAGTTAATACCCCATCCCCTCTCTCCTTGTGAGTCTCATCTCCTGCAGACACCTCCCACTGGCTGGACGCACTTGGAAGGGGGAGGGTACAGCATAGGGACCCCTTGAGGCAGCTCGGCCTCCTTGGGCATAGAGCAGGGAGGAGAGGGGTGGGAAATGAGCGTGGAGGGGCAAATGGGAGACCTCTCCTACTGTATGCAATGAGCTAGTAAAAGCCTTGAGTGAATGAGTCGGGGGGGTGGGGGGGGGTAAGTGGTGCAGGAAAAGCAGCTGCCTCCCCGTGATCCAGGCTCCCCCTCCCCAAAAGCCACCCTGCCCTCCCTGCTCAAAGCACCACCCAGGACCCAGGCTGGGGGTCAAACCCTCCTTAGCTTCCCTCATTATCCCATCAGATTGGGGCTGTCATTAGCCCCCAGTGCTGAACAAAGGGCCCTCGCCCAGGCGGCCATATCCACGGGGCTAATTAATTGGATTAATGGTAGAGCAGCCCACACTGGGTCTGGCTCGGATAATTTCAATGAACGCTGAACACCAATCCCCAAAGTCATTGGAATATGGATGAGGCAAATTGAGTTAAAATTGAGGAGATGGCTGCATTCATTAGCCCGCCCACCCTCTGAAGTCGCTGCTTAATATGCAAACTATTAATATGCAAATCAGTGCAAATGGAAAGGGGGAAAAAAAAGAAGTGTGATACCCCCTCCCCCCTTTTTTGGAAACTCAGCTACACACGGGGCAGCTGCTTTGCTGTGAAAGAGAACAAGGCGTGCCTGTGTGCAGGTCTCCGAGGCAGGAGAAGGGACTGGGAGCTTTCATGTCAGAAATTAATTAAAAGCAGCGGCAGGGACACAGCACACCTTTATCAGCCTGCAAACACGTGTTACAGCGAGCGGGGGGCCAAGTGGGGGGAACCAGGTTCCCCGGGGGGAAGGCTTGCTGTGCACCTGGGAGCCGGGGCCCTGGCAGCCTCAGGGAAGTCTGTTTGGGTCGGGTTATTTAAAATTATTGTGTGCGTGCTTGTGTTTCATTTCAACGTTTATATACACATTCGATACATAATTCAATACACACACACGTATATTTCCCACCTAAGCGATACACGTTCATTACAGGAGAGTAGGAAATCGGCAGACTCAGGAGCTTGGTTATCTAGGCTTAAAATCACATCAGGACCGAATGTGAAGGCAAGTTAAAAAGTCAGTTCAAACAAGGAATCATTTTTTAAGTGAAGTGTTCGTGAAGCAAAGATTTTATTCGTTTCGAATTGGTCGATTCTTCCATCAAGGGGACAGTCACACGTGTCCAAATTCTAACGGTTCAAAAAAATAAATAAATAAAGACAGGAGTGAGGGTCCGTCTCTGCCAGACGGAGGGACCATCTCCAACCCTCCCCCGCGTCCTTTCCTAGAGGTGACAATGCCACGGGCTCTTGAGAATTCTTCCCTAAATGGGCGGTGGGCATGTAAGCCACTATATTTATGTCTTTTACTTTTTTTTTTTTGCAAACAGAGGGGGCCAAGGGCATCGTTCCGCATTTTGCTTTGTTCACTTAACAGAGAGCATCTCAGGCATTGTCCACGAAGCCCCTCCTCGTCCTGTTTATGCCCCCGTGTGACGCTGGGTGGGGTGGCTGTTTCCCTCACCAGCACCCTCCTGGTGGACGTTTAGGGTTGCTTCCTATTTCTTTGGCTGTTTCAGCCAAAACCGCCGTAAAAACCCTTCGCGCAGGACATGCCGAACGCGTGGAAGGTCATCGTAGGTGGACGGCCAAGTGGAAAAGTAGGTGTGTGAGCCGTTGCCACGACTGCACTCGGTGGCCCCGCAACGAGGCACCCGTCCTGCCCCTGCCGAGGACCTGGGATGCCTGCTTGCCCACAGCCGCGCCCACGGACAGGGCTATTGAACTTTTGAATCTGTGCCAACCTGATAGGTGACAAAGGGTGTCTTCTGGGATTTCGATTTGCATTACTTTTCTCAAAAGTGAAGTTGAGCATTTTTTTTCTTTTTTTAAAGCTGACTTATTATTTTGAGAGAGAGAGAGAGAGAGCGTGAAAGCGTGCACAAGTGGGGGAAGGGCAGAGAGAGAGGGAGAGAGAGAGAGACAAACCCCAAGCAGGCTCCGCGCTCTCAGCCCGGAGCCCAATATGGGGACGTGAACTCACAAACCTCGAAATCATGACCTGAGCTGAAACTGAGAGTCAGACACTTAACCAACTAGCCAACCAGGCGTCCCAAGCATTTTTTTTTCATGTGGTTCAAAGCTATTTGTATTTTCTTTCCATTAACTTTCTGCTAATTCCTGTCCTTGCTTTTTCATTAAGTTCCTAGTTTTTCTTTCTTATCGATCAATAGATAGAGTTCTTTAAGGGTTGAGAAATCAGCCCTTTGTCTGTGATATGAAGGACGTGACTACTTTTCTCCTGTTTTCTGTTTGTCTTGGGACTTTACGGTTATGGGTGAGATGAAATCATATTATGTTTTTACTCAAGGCACATAAATATGCATTTATTTGCTGAACTTTTGATGCTGGGCCCCGGGTCTACCTCTGAATTTTGCCTCTCTGCCTGACGGTCATTTCCAGCCTCTTCCCTGACTACACCCATCATCGTAATACATCTTCTCTCATTACCAATGTCTGGATTTGATTTCTCTTCGGGGGAGCAAGAATTTAAAGCATTTAAAAAGCCACCTGAGTACAGGATTTTTCTCAACCTTTGGTGACTCTTCTCTCCCTTTGCCTTACAGTTTTCTTACTTGCTTGTTTCCTATTACACACACACACGCACGCGCACACACACACACACACACGTACAGTTAAAGCAATTCACATTTATTGTGTCTTTCCAAGGATCCAACTTAATTTTCATGGAAACAACCACTTTCCCTCATGCACTCCTAAGTCATTGGTTTCCCTAAAGTTTCGCAAGCACAATGGGAATAAGTAAGTTTGGGAACAAACTCACCTCGTTTCTGGTGAGTTGGTACCTTCACTAGAGGAAGGGAGATGTGCCAGGTGAGGTGAAGGCATTGGCCAAGTGTTTTGGGGGTCTCAAGAGGAGAGCATCGGTGGACCAGCCAGTTTGGTAAGTAAAGGTCAGTTAAAAGAGTCACCAGATCAATGACGAAAGGGCGGAGAGTGGGGGCAAAGGTTGGCTAAAGGACCCCCAAGGGCCAACCCTTTGGGGCAAGGTTTTTATTAAGCACTTGTTAGGATCGCCAAGCCCCATGGTAAGTGTTTCATAGGCTTTCTCTTATTCCACTCTGCTCGTTTTATAGACAAGACGACCGAGGTCCAGAGAAGAGAAGTGCTTTCTCCTCGATTGTGTGGGGCACGAATTCTACTATTTTGTGCGTCTGAAAGGATGAGAGAAGGGACGAAGGCAGGTGAGATCACACCAGACTCCTGTTTCGAAATTTGTTTATTTCTGCAGAGTATCATAAGCACTTTCCTTTTATTCTTTTAAGACATGAATTTGGATGTTGGATAGTTATAGGCGCATATTTATAACGTGTGTGTAGAGCATAGAGTCCCCTGTCCCTGCCACCCAGTTTAAGGAAAAGGCCACCACGGTCCCATGTGTTCCCAGGGCTCATTTCTCCTTCTTTCTCCAGAGTAACTGCCATTCTGAATTTGTACTTATCAGCCTTTGCTTTCCTTTATCATTTTGTTACATGCATTTCTTTTTCTTAAATGTTTATTTATTTTTTAGAGAGAGAAACAGAGCACAAGTGGGGGGCAGGCTGCAGAGACACAGAATCGGAAGCAGGCTCCAGGCTCCGAGCTGTCAGCACAGAGCCCGACGCAGGGCTTCAACTCAACAGCCGTGAGATCATGGCCTGAGCCGAAGTCGGATGCTAACCGACTGAGCCACCCAGGCGCCCCAGGAGCTAGTATTTACTGATGTCCTGTTAGGGGCAGGCAAGGGCACTCTCTCCCTGCTCAGCCCTACGGGAGAGCCTGCCCGTTTGCTGCTGCCACTTCCTACTGCGGGCGACAAGCTGAGGACCCAGGAGGTCAAGTATCATCCTCAAAATTGCACAGAAAATTAGTAGCAGAGCATGGTTCCATTGTTTATGGAGGCAACGGGTATTTATTTACTGCGATGGCAGGAGGCTGGAAGACGGTCAGTCAGAGGTGCTGTTTTTGAAGAAGACACAGTCTAATGGCAGAGGTGGGCAGACCACTGGGCAAGCAGGATACCGGGGTTAAGTGCAGTAATGGAGGGCACACGGGCAGCTGCAGAGGGCCTCAGAGGGCTCCCCACACTGCCTGGAGGTGATGGAGGGCCTTCTAGAAGAGGGCTATCTGTGCCGAGGCATGGAGAACCTGGAGGCAGAGGTCGGGGACAGGCAGAGCAGTCAAAGGGAAGGGTTGAGCAAAGACCTGACCCTCGGGTGGGAATTTAGGAGAGCACAGGGGACGTGCCCATCATAAGAGCCACATTTATTGGGCACCTACTATGTGCCGGGCTCTGCACTGGGCTTGAGGACGTTCTCATCTAATTCTCACTTGACCCGCCACGGTAAGGGCTATGAGTGTGCCCATCCCCCAGAGCAGCCACTGAGGCTCAAACGGGGCCGGGGGGGGGGGGCGTGATTTCCCAGGACGGCCAGCCATTGCTTTCTGCCTCCCTATTGGAGAAATATCTTTCACCCACCCACCTAAGACAGGCGACAAGAATAACACATGAGCCAGCCCGCATTTAATGCTGATGCGTGCCAGGTGGACCTCTAAGCACATTTTATAGACAGTAGTTTGTAACCCATGCAGTTGTTCTGTGAAGCAGGTCGTGTTATGATTACTGTAATTATTCCCATTGGACAGATGAGAAAACAGAGGCTCAGAGAGAGAAGTGGCTACTAGCTCAGGTCACACGGCGAGGAAGTAGCAGAACTGGGCTGTGGATCCAGGTAGGCTGGCTTTGGATTTGCCCCACGGAACCACTGGATGGCAGCTCAGATGGGTCCAGATGAATCTCCCCCAACAGGCCTGGTCTCAGCCTGGCTCCAAGCCCAAAAGCAGCCGAGTCAGCCCAAACGGGTGCTTGGGCCCCTCCCCAAAGCCAAGGGATGGGGTCCTCAGCTGGGTCAACTGACTACGCGCGGGTGGCCCGGACCAGCTTGTAAATGGAGAATGTCATGTGTTGGGTGACATCATGGCTCCAATGTGGCCCCGGCCTCTCCAAATTAAAGAGAAGGTAATTGACTTAGCGTCAGGAGGGGCGGCTTCACAATTTCCCTGTCTGTGCCCTGTCTATGTGGCCACTGTATGAGTTAGCTCATTCTGGAAAGTTCCTCCAAGGGCCTCAGAAGAGTCCTCGGGACGGTCACCCTGGTGGGGCTGGTTCACAGGCAGCTGCTTCCGGAGCCCAGACGGGCTGTGACGCTCCAGCCAGAGAGAAAAGGCTTCATTGAGCAGCCGAGGCGGCTGGCGAGGAGAACTCAGGGTCCGCCCCAGACCTCATGCCTCTTCTGCGGCTGGGAGTCAGGAGGGGGGCAGGCAGGAAGAAGCCTCCTCACCCCCCTGGGCGCCTACCAACTCCCATGCTTGGTGCTCTCAGACCCCTGGCCTCACTGTATCTTCTCAAACAGCCCCACCAGAGAGCAGTTCATTCATTTCTATGCTCGGCCTGCCTTTCATCAGACATTTAGCAAATGTTTGAGACTGCCCTGCTCCGTGCTAAACTTTATGGGACGTGTGGAGGAACAAAAACACCCAGGTTCTTGCTTTCGGGGGTTCATGGTTCAGCGTGGATACAGATACTGATTGTCAGGTGCAACACACACAAAACACACGCTAACACATGCAAAATGGGGACTGTGACAAGTATGAGGGCGGGGGCCCCTCTTGCTCCCCAGATCCATAATTATGGTCATTTTCCAGAAAAGAAGACTGAAATTCCTAAGCATCAACTTGGAAGATGTCCCTCGACTTCCTACCTCTGCACTCTGCTTCTAACCTGCAGGGAGCTACTTGCAGATCCCCACTGAGCTGTCCTCTCTCATGCCCCAGGGCCTTTGCACAGGCTGCTGCATCTCCTTGAAAGGCACTTTTTCGTTTACTGTTCCTCCAGCTTCCAGTTTTTCCACCTAATTTGCACTCATCTTCGGCACTGTCTCCAGGAAGATCCTTAGATTCTTAGTCTGGTCTGGGGGATTCTCCTCCCATGTCCCCACCCCCAGCATAACCCACGTCCCACTCTATTGGGTTTGTCCCCAGCTCTCGAGAGAGAAACTAAGATCACTATGGCAGCCTTAGCATTCTAGTATACAAAGTAGGTGTGCAGTGAGCACTAATCCGACATGTAGATAAAACAGCAAAGTTAGATCGAATGTGCATTAAACTATATTCCACCCTCTTTGAACGTAAGCCGAGTGGGAAAGCACAGGCTTTGGAGCCAGAGAGAACAAGGTCTGGATCTCGATCTCACCATTCAGTAGCTGGAGCCCTTTGGCAACTTACTTCCCTTCTGAGCCCTGGTATCTTGGCCTGTTAAATGGGGATGATAAGGACACCTGCCCCTAGGGTTGTGTCAGGACTTACTGGGCCAGTTCACACCGTGGACTTAGCAATGCTTGCAATACTTGCTCCTCGCCTCTCCCTCACAAACTGTAGGTACGTTTCTTAAACAAGAAGTGTGTCCATTTGGTACCTGTACCCCTTTCCTGCTCCAAGTTGCCAGTACTAACGCAGTACCTGGCTTATGGTAGGTGATCAGGGAATATTTAGAGAAGGGATGGATGGATGAAGGGGCGAAAAGTTGGATGGATGGGTAAGTGGATGTGTGGGAATTGAGATGGGTGGATGGATGGATGGATGGATGGATGGATGGATGTGTGGGATTTGGGATGGACAGATGGATGGATGGATGGATGGTTGGATAGATGCCACATTTTTGTTTATTTATTTTTAGTTTTTGTGATCCTAGCATTACAAATCAAATTTTTTCAGTAATGCTAAGAATATTGATAATGAAGTGAAAATAGTATCCTGGGCTCTCAGATTCATTAATTTTTTTCATCCATATCCCCTCTCCCCGTGTGTTGCCTGGGAATGCACACTTATCATTTAAATACTCCGGTAAGTCTTGCAACAAAGAATACTCTGACTTCATTTAACCCAGAGTTTACCAAATATAGTCCCAGGCAGATTTTCTTTTCCCTGAGCTCCATTTGACGTAACCCGGATCTACTCTTCTGTGCCACAACCTTGTGAATATATGCATAAAACACCTTCAGAAATTTTGTACTTGGCAATCCCTACTCGAAGTGCTTTTATGATGGGGAAGTCGGGTGTGAGTGAGTGTGTGTCTGTGTGTGTGTGTTCTTCAGCCATGGGTTTGAAAACACCATAGCAGGAGAAGGAAGACACTGCCTGCTCACCTTGCCAGGGGTGCACTCGCCATGTGCTCATGGTGACTCATTCTTCTGCTTCTCATCTACAAATGGAGGAACACGAAGAACTTGGCCTCGAAATGCCCTTCCGGCTCCAGCCTGGCTCTGTGACTCTGCCCGCTTCCCAAGGGATGCATTCGTGGATGGATCACCTACTCTGTGCCCTCCGTGGGCCCCCCTCTCTCGTGAGATGCTGCCACCCCCCCCCATTTGTCTAAGGGACAGACATGCCATAGAGGGGTAAATGGCTCACATTTACTCCGTGTATTTAGATACCTTTGTGCTGTGACTTAATTTCCCATGCTGCCCCCAGGTCCTGGCACAGCAGGGGGGAGCCTCAAGTTTCCTAAAGGATACTCAGCCCTGCCAGGGGCAGCCAGAACTGGCTGATCTCCCTCCGCTCCCAGCTTGGTGCCCATTACTGTGCTGTGACTACAGCCACTTGTGCTCCCTGCGCTGGACCTTGCTTTGTCTCTCGGGAATCAGCAGTGGCGGCTGAGCCAGCCAAATGGTCTCACCTCGATCGTTCCCAAAGCTAATAGCTGCAGCATTAGGATTACCATCACTGCGCTCCCGGCTAAGGTGGCTGTGATTTGGCCGAGCCTCTCTGAGACTGGGGAGTTTGGGGGGCTTGGGGAAGGTGTCTGCGTGTAGACTGAGGGTCCAGCGCCTGGACGGAGGTTTACTTATTTTTTTATCTTTAAAAAATGTTTATTTTGGGGAGAGGGAGGGAGAGCACAAGTAGGGGAGCGGCGGAGGGAGAGGGGGACAGAGGGTCTGAAGCAGGCTCTGCGCTGACAGCAAGAGCCTGATTAAGGGGCTCGAACCCACGAACCTTGAGATCACGACCTGAGCTGAAGTCAGGTGCTCAGCCGACTGAGCCACCCAGGCGCCCCGTGGATGGAGGTCTGAAATTGCTGTCTGAGGTTTACTGTTTCGTTTCTGTGCTTGGATTTACAGATGGTGCTGCCACTTTGCTTTGTATCCTCACGGAAATCACTCTCCGCCCCTGGGTCTGAGTTTCCTCATCGGAACGGCGGCCTCACCCTCCTCTCCAGCTACCCTGTAGGGCTACAGTACAAATCAGATAGGATAAGGCAGCCACACATCTCCGTAAGCTGCAAAGACGTTTAAACAGGAACCTGGGACAGGGCGCCTGGGTGGCTCAGTGGGTTGAGCGCCCACTTCGGCTCAGGTCACGATTCCACTGTTTCTGGGTTCGAGCCCCCCGTTGGGCTCTGTGCTCTGTGCGACAGCTCAGAGCCTGGAGCCTGCTTTGGATTCTGTGTCTCCCCCTCTCCTGCTCATGCTCTGTCTCTCTCTCTCTCTCAAAAATAAATAAATGTTAAAAAAAAAATTAGATAGGAACCTGACATGGTCAACCTGACAGTGAAATCTTGGTCCAGACATACGGACTATCACTGCACTTGCTTGTAACTTTAGACAAGTCGTCCTAGTTTTCCGAGCCTCAGCCTCCACTATCTCTCCCACAGGAACAAAGATACGCATCTCACAGGGCTATTGGCAGCATTAGAGGAGACAATGTTTGCAAACTGCTTCCCAGTGCAGATAGCTTATTCATTGAGCAATCCGATGAATGAATGCATGCATGCATAGTCTTGGGTGTGCTGGGGAGACTGAGTCCCACACACATAAGCCTTTTGATCACTTCAGAGGCACAATCAGAAAGAAATCACCTTGGGAATCTTGTACCTTCAGGCCCATTTCACAGAGGAGGAAACCGAGGCTCTAAGAGGTCCAGAATGTTGGCCAAGGTCATGCTACTCACAGAGAGACTCCGGCCCCAGCCCCCGACTACCACTCACAGCCCTCCCCTTCCAGTCTCATACCCTGGGTGCAGTGGCCCTTTGCCAGGTTGAGAGCACAGCACTGTGGTCCTCAACGCAATCGCTGTCCAACGAGGCCCTGGGAGGGGCGACTGTACAACCTCCGAGGCCCCAGACCCGGCCCCATTATTATTCCTCTTGGTGTAATAAATACATTTTAAGAGAAACAGATGCCAGAACATTTGGACAGGAAGGGCCCAGGCGTGCGAAGAGGAATCTGGTTTGTGAAAATCTGTCTATTTGCCAGACGGTGGGCAATATGGTGCAGCCAGCCAGGTCCGGCCCGGCTGCCAGGCGGCTTCGTCGGGCCTCCCTATGGTGTCCTGCTGGCTCCTTTGGCCCACCGTCCTCCGGCACCCAAAGGGGCACGCGGCTAGTATTCCTGCCCCGAACGGGCCACAATGGTGCCGGTAGGTCCTTAGTAACTTCAGCCGCTCTAACGAGGAGGGGACTCCTCCCGGGAGCCACAGCAGCTTGTATAGAAGCGGCAGGACAGCAAAGTCATCGTGACTCAGACCCAGCCATCTGCACTGTGTGGCTTTTCTCGTCCCCGCAGTGACGAGACTACAATCGTCTCTGATGGCGCTGGTTATCTGGGAGCAGCCACCTTGATGCTTGGCCCTGGGAAACTATGAGAGAGAGCGTCCTCGCTGTCTTTTCCTGCCTGGTGAGAATCTCTGTCACATTCCCTGCACCAGCCCCAATGCAAGAAATGAATGGTTTATTTGCAAAAGCTGTCCTGTCCTTTTTGCTGCAGGTGCAGGGGGCCGGCTTGGGGGAACCAGAGGTGCCCAGAGCAGACTTTCGGCCACCAGGATCCACAGCCCCTGCACCGTTTTCTTGGCCCGGGCTCACAGATCCCGCCACAGCCCACAGGCAGAGGCCAGCGCTCAGAAAGCTCAATGTATGGCCTGGCTTTTTGTCCTCATGGCCAACCAGCCTGGGAGAAGTGATCGCCCCCATTTTGCAGCCGGGGAAGTGGAGGCCTCCAAAAGGGACAGCGACTTCCCCGAGGTCATGCTGCCCAGAGAAATGAGCGCTGGATGGGGTGCCCGACTTTGATCCCTGTCCTCTTTCTACCCACCCCAGGAATAGACTCGCCTCCATTCTCCCGGGAACACTGGCTGGAGATAAGGATATTTCACCGTCTCCCTCGCCTTCCCTGTGGCCATGAGCAGAGTGGGGCCCTCGCGTGCTGTGGGGAGAACCATTACCAAAAACCTTTCCGTCTTCCCCCCACATGTCATCCACCTCCTTCCCGGAGCTGACCTGCTGGGGGTGATAAATGATAAAACAGACTTTCCCCCAGGAGTGCTGACTGCAGGTAGCCTTTGCCATTGAATCCCCCAAGGGGAAAAAATAAGCCCTGGAAATTCAAGAATCGTGCATCCAAATTGTGTTTCTCTAAGAATTCCTTGCTCCCAGAAGTAGTATGAAAATATTTTTGTTTGGTTGTGTAAAATGATTTTGGTGGGCGGGGGGGGGGACCATTCTAAAATAGTCACGTTGAAAGTCTCACTGCCTATGCTGTATTGACACTTATTTAAAATGCTTATTGATTTATTTTGAGAGAGAGAGAGAGAGAGAGAGAGGGTTGAAGCAGGTTTCTCACTGCCAGCACAGAGCCCCACGCGGGGTTCGAACCCACGGACCTCGAGATCATGACCTGAGCCGACACTGAGTCGGACGCTTAACCGACTGAGCCACCCAGGTGCCCCTCCTCTATTGAGGGTTTAAGAGATTCCGGGCTCTGCCCTAAGCACTGTGCACAATCCCCTTATTTTTTTTTTTTTAATTTTTTTTCCACGTTTTTATTTATTTTTGGGACAGAGAGAGACAGAGCATGAACGGGGGAGGGGCAGAGAGAGAGGGAGACACAGAATCGGAAACAGGCTCCAGGCTCCGAGCCGTCAGCCCAGAGCCTGACGCGGGGCTCGAACTCACGGACCGTGAGATCGTGACCTGGCTGAAGTCGGACGCTTAACCGACTGCGCCACCCAGGCACCCCCACAATCCCCTTATTTAACCGTCTGAGCACTGCTATGAGGCGGGTGCCCACATGACCTTGTCACGGTCACGATAAGGGACATCCAATTAGAAAGCAGCACAGCTGGGATTCGGTTCCAGGTTTCTTGTCTATGTGCCAGGTCCTCTAGGCGGCTTCACTGAACTCTCAGGGCACCTCCTACAGCTTGGAGAGGCAGGAAAGCCAGGAAGGTCTTTCTGGACATCCTATCCTCACAGCTGGAGTTTGGGATGCGGTTCTGTCCCTGCCCGTGGGAGGCACTGATGTGGGTTTTGGAAAGGTGGGGTGAAGCCGCACTTGGGGCTCGCTGCTGCTGTTGGCAAGCATCATCATGCAAATGCGACTTTCCTGCAGCAGAGACCCCGGTTCGTGCTCCCGCATCCTGGGTCCCCGGAGGCCATGTACATGCAGCAACTTCTTGATTCCAGCCTAATTCCAGCGGTAGCTGGACAGATGCCTCTGTTCTGTATTTTCTTTTCTTTTCTTTTCTTTTTTTTTTGAACGTTTTATTTATTTTTGAGACAGGGAGAGACAGAGCATGAACGGGGGAGGGTCAGAGAGAGGGAGACACAGAATCTGAAACAGGCTCCAGGCTCTGAGCTGTCAGCACAGAGCCCGACGCGGGGCTCGAACTCATAAACCATGAGGTCATGACCTGAGCCGAAGTCGGACGCTCAACCGACTGAGCCACCCAGGCGCCCCTGTTCTGTATTTTCTAGGAGTGATTCCAAGAGGTTCAACCCAGAACCTGGTCCTTCTGTCTGTCTCGTGGTTCTCTATGCACCTAGCTCCTGCATTAAATCACAACCTGCTCAACATTCCTAGACTCAATTTGGGATTTTTTTGGTACACTGTGTGACATCGGGGACATCTATTCGGGGTCCCCAACCTCCCTCCTTCCCTCATCTGTACAACTTACAGGCTCTCAGAGGGGCTGTGATGGGGAAGCAGAAGCAGAGGGGGCTTTCCAGCCATAAAATGTTGCACTGAAATCCTGGCTCAATGGAAATGCACTCTCTCTAAAAGGAAACAGGGGGTGTGGTCTCTCCTGTAACTGACCCCACTCGCCCTTCATTCTCAAACCCAGTACAGAACCAAGGATGTGGTCACCTTGCTGAAGACTCGGAAGGCAGCTGGGGGAGGGAGCAAGGGACAGGCCCTGCTTGCAGCTCACGTCTGCTCATGAGCCCCTCCTCCGGAACCCTTGATATGGGCAGTGCAGTGGAACCCTGGTCTTTCTCTCTATGGGGCGTCCCGGCAAGAGGCTCCAGGGACACGGTTGGTCCCCCCGCCCTTTTGCTTGACATGCAGCAACCTCCAGAAGTTCATCAAAGCCCTCTGGGAGGGGTCTTACCTGCGCCACCGAGAAACAGGTCTGAGGGAGTCCGTTTCGAGAAGGGAGCCAGTTGTCTGCCGACCTGCATCAGCCACTGTCACATCGCACTTTCGTGCGCAGAGAAGCTAGTTAAGGCTGGGCAGCACTGAGAGGGTGTAGAAGCCAGCGGGTTCCGTTCGTCATTCGTGCAGCGTTTTTTGACCACCTACTATGTGCCAGGCCTTGTGCTTGCGCTGAGTTCTATGGCGTAAACAGCAGGGACATTCCTTGCCCTCCTCGGGCTGACAGACGTTCAGAGGAGAGGGAAGGGAACGGGCCCTTATGCATGAGAGTGATTAGGGCCCAACTGAGGGGAAGCAGAGGGAGCAATGGGAGCCCAGGAAAGCCTCCTGAACCAGCTCGGGGCAATCAAGGAAGGCTGTCTGGAGGAGGTGACATCTAAGCTGAGACTTGAAGAACATCTAGGAATTCTTCAGGCAAAAGGGGATGCTTAGGGCCATGTTCTTAGCAGAGGTAAAGCTCCGGGAAAGACTCTGGGCTGAGAATGAGTGTATTTTAGTACTCAGCATTGTTCAGTGGGGTTCAGTAAGGCGTGGGGGTGGGGGAGAGAGCAGGGCCAGACCACGTAGGACTCCAGAGACTGGGGTAACTAATACAGCTTTGTTATGAGAACCCTGGGAAACCACAGGAGGGTTTCCAGCAAGGGAAGTTTCTTTAGTTATCTACGGTTGCAGAATGAACGGCCCCAGAATCTACCGGCTTAGAACAACACTCATTTTTAGGGGCGCCTGGGTGGATCAGGCGGTTAAGGGTCTGACTTCGGCTCAGGTCATGATCTTATAGTCTGTGAGTTTGAGCTCCACGTCGGGTTCTGTGCTGACGGCTCGGAGCCTGGAGCCTGCTTCGGATTCTGTGTCTCCCTCTCTCTCTGCCCCTCCCCCACTCATGCTCAGTCTCTCTCTCAAAAATAAACATTAAAAAAAATTTTTTTTTAATGTTAAATGCATCTGCCATAAAAGGCGTAATCAGACTTTTAGGCAAATTTCTTTGTTGGGAGTGGAGAGGGGAGAGAGGCAGAGTGGAGGCAGGGAGGCCAGTGTGGAGGCTACTGCTGAGTGTAGGGGAGAGCCGATGGGTCAGATGGACGGAAAGAAAAGGTTACAAGATGCCGTATCCAACACGCAGCAGGTATCTTTAAGATCATAAAAATACCTCCCAACTTCCATTTCTATGAAGGCTTAGCTTCTGGGGCAAAACGAGTATGTGAATTCAAATCTCTCTCTTCAGGGACTTCTGGGTGGCTCGGTCGGTGGAGCGTCCGCCTTTGGCTCAGGTCGTGATCTCACGGTTCGTGAGTTCACGCCCCATGTTGGGCTCACTGCTGTCAGTGAAGAGCCTGCTTTGGAACCTCTGTCCCCCCCTCTCTACCCCTCCCCTGCTCATTCTCTCTCTCTCAAAAATGAATAAACATTAAAAATAAAATAAAATGAAATGAAATAAAATGCCTCTCTTCATATCAAATCAATCTTAGATTCCAGAGCTGGAGGGAGCCTTGGAGACATGTTCGGTCTGTTTTCTCCCTTGGAAGCTGAGGTCCAAGGAGGGCCCAGTCTTGCCCGGCTCTTTCGGTAGCCCGTGTTTCAACTTGAAAGTCCAACCATGAGTTTGTCCCACCACGACGGATCTATCGGGGAATAATTTGAGCGTGACACCGATTCTGTATTTGCCATGGCGTGATTTCCTCCACAGGAAATAGGGGTGAATGAATGAGGAAACCGCACGCAGTCCAACCTCGCCGCTTGGGAATACGCAAGACCCCCCGCATACATGCACGCGCCTACCTCAGTTTACCGTGTGTGTGCAGAGCCACATGCCCCCTTGCGCTTCAGACGGCCTTCCTTCCATCTGCCACGATAATTCAAGCCACCCCTCCGTCCTGTCCATCCGCAACACACTTGAGGTCTTTGTGAGGGCCCCGTGCCATGTTGACGAGTTATCTTGGCATGTCTAACCCACCTAGGAGGCATAAAACTGTGCTACTGATTTTAGTGGTTTCTTAACTTCTTTTTTTTTTTTCTACTGTGTCCCTGACCAGTGTTTTGAGTTCCATTTCCCCATAAGCCCTGTGGGTTTTCACTGTGTGATTTTGACAGCACACCGTGATGTCTCGCAAAGCCTACGTCACGTTATGGCAGAACGGACCGTGTGGCCAGCTTGGCACAGCAGTGACCATTAACGCACAAGAGACTTCATCAGGGTTTACTCACAGAGCCCTGTGTGGCTGCTGGATTATCCCAATGCCAATGAATCTGCCCATTTTATCACATCAGTAAGCCAACCGCACACAGTGCTTCCCAGGGAGGCCTCGGAGTGCGTATCAAGGAATTACTCTCTCTAGCTCTGTAGGGCTGACCTAGATCCAAAAGGTCAAGGCTGCAAGGAGGCCAACTTCAGCTCTAACCAATCACAGCCTTCTGAAAATAAAAAGGCCAAGTATGTAAGGTAGGAAGCCTCCTGTCATGAGAGGCATACAAGCAGACTGGCCATATGCCCAGTTGGTGGAGACGCAGTTTAAGAGGATTTGTGCTTTGGGGAGCCTCATACCAAATTAAGATTTCCGAGCCCACAGACGCGTGTGTGTGTGTTTAAGCAGACTATTGTTTAGATCAGTTTTAAGTTCACGGCAACCTTGAAATCAAGGTACAGAGAGTTCCCACATACCCACAGCCTTCACCACCATCAGCATCCCACACCAGCGTGGGGCATCGTCATAATTCAAGAACCTACGCTGACCTGTCATTGTCTCCCAAAGCCCCTGGTTTACATTAGGGTTCGCTCTTGGTGTTATACATCCCATGAGTTGTGTCAGTTGCATAATGACATGCGTCTACCATCATACCCACCTCCATACACAGGGTAAACCCTCCCTGGTCTGTGTACAGAAACTTCTGGATGATAAAATCACTGAGACCTCTTCTCCTTTTATTTTTTAAATTTTACTAAATGTTTATTTATTTTTGAGAGCGAGAGAGAGAGAGAGCAAGCAGGGGAGGGGCAGAGAGAGACGGGGACACAGAATCGGAACAGGTTCCAGGCTCCGAGCTGCCAGCACAGAGTCCGACGCAGGGCTTGAACTCACGGACCGTGAGATCATGACCTGAGCCCAAGTCGGACGCCTAACCACCTGAGCCATCCAGGCTCCCCAGGCCTCTTCTCCTTTAAAAACTGTGTGGTGCCCTGCCTTAGATGGGAAACCCACTCCCGGGCAACTTTAGGGAAAGCCAGTCAGGTTTCTCTGGACTCCAGAGGCCTCCCGTGAGTGACCAGGGTTGAGAAGAGACCCCCCTCCCTCTATGTGGCTTTTCTTCCTACCAGGTGGGGAACTGGGCTCTCAGACCGCTTACTTTCCTCAAGAGACACTCAGCAGAATCCCTCCAGGAGGAAATGTGGCGTGTGATGGCCCAAGTTTGGAAACATACAAACAAAGGAAGTAAAGGGAAAGAGTTAAAAAAAATTACATGTATTTTCTGGAGTTAGGACCCTCCATCTTTGCTCTAGTAATTGAGATTCCTAAAGAACTTGTAGCAACTTCCTTTACACTGAAGCAAGCACGTGTTATGCTTTAATGCATGTGGTCCTTACCCCGTCTAAGTGGGGAAAAACGTACCGGTTGGATTAAGGATTGAAGATTCTCATGCATTTAGGTGCAAGCTCCTTGCAGGCCAGGTGCTTTTATTACTTGTTTCTGTAACAAGTAGAGGTTAAAAGGGTGCAGGGCTCAGGAACTGGCTTAGTGAGTGTCTGCTGAACGGGTAAAGGAATGAATGAATGAAATAATTTAAACGGTAAATAAGAGAGAGTCCGCCGTGGTGTCTGACACACAGTAGGCCTTCAACTTAGTGACACATTCTTATGTGAGCCTTGGATCGGTGCTCATGAGTCTGGATTCTTAATCTAGCTTTACTTTGACCGTTCTGCCAAACAGTGGGACAATCTCGCTCCCTCTGTTTCCCCCCTTGTAAAAAAAAGAATCTTCCTAATGCAGGCTTTTTATGAAATGTATGGGAATTTGGCTCTGCTTAGAAAAAAAAAAATGGTTTGTCCACACAGTGAGAAAGGATTACACACTCGCAAGAATGGCTAAGATGAAAATACTGATGACACCAAATATTGATGAGGACGTCGAGCAGCCGGAACTCTCATGCATTGCTGGTGGGAATGTAAAATGGTACAATTACTTTGGGGAAAAAAACATCTTACCAAGTTTCTTATAAAACTCAACATTCTTATAAAACTCAAAATAAATAAGTAAACATTAAAAAAAAAAAAAAAAAAAAAAGGAAGAAGCGCCCGGGGGCTCAGTCGCTTAAATGCCAGACTTTGGCTCAGGTCTTGATCTTGCAGTTTGTGGGTTTGAGCCCCGCATCCAGCTCTGTGCTGACAGCTCAGAGCCTGGAGCCTGCTTTAGATTCTGTGTCTCCCTCTCTCTGCCCCTCCTCTGCTCACGCTCTCTCTTGCCTTCAAAATAAACATTAAAAAAATTTTTTTAAATAAGAAAAAAGATTAAAAGGCTGAGAAATTCTGTGCTGCCTGTTGGAAAAGAAAAAGAAAAAGAAAAAGGAAAAGGAAAAGAAAGAGAAAGAGAAAGAGAAAGAAAAAGAAAGAAAA